>NC_051270.1:2805414-3027914 GCF_015220745.1 Sebastes umbrosus | reverse complement strand
TAGTAACCAACAAATGTTGACTTGCTGACAACATGAGCTGCAGCGCCATAAATCTGCATCCGACAGCCAGCAGCACTCAGCAGAGTGCCGGTTTATCACGCAGGTTATACACAGGTCTCGTTTCTTAATAACACTTGTGTTTGCAATCAAATGCTCTGACGGAAAAAAAAGAAAAAAGTAATCTGGTTTGTGTGGCTGTTGCAGGACTGGAATAAACCCACAGTTGAAGCTGGTGCTGCTACTTTCATTGGAAAAGAGATGGCACTGGGCTCGGTTTTTAGTTTGGATAAAATCTAGTGCACTGTTGCTGGTTTCTCAAGATAACCAACCCTGCCTTTAAGACTACCACTAGAATATTTCTCTCAAGTAGAAATACAGTTGCTTAACATAAGGTACAAATTGATCTTGGAGCTGCAATTTCTCCGTCTTCTTCCCAGTTGTGTTGTGAAGAGATTCATCACCATCAAGGTAAAGGGGAATGTAGTCCAGCATTTAGTTCAGCCTGGACTCACCAAACAGCGTATCTCACGTGTACGCCATGTAGTCTGTACTGACTGCAATGTAAACACATCCACGTGAATATGCTACGCTCAGAGCTATGTATGTACAATAAAAAGTGAGAAATATGAGAAATAATATATTTATGGCGGGCGGGAGGGGAGGTATCGAACCATCCTGGTGAAAAGGGAGCTGAGACGTAAGTGACCGAAAGAATGAGATCGTGGATACAAGCGGCCAAAATGATCTTCCTTCGCAGGGTGGCTGGGCTCAGCCTTAGAGATAAGGTGAGGAGCTCAGACATCTGGAGGGAACTCAGAGTAGAGCCGCTGCTCCTTCATGGCGAAAGGGGCCAGCTGAGGTGGTTCGGGGATTATAGATCTTGTCTGGCCTGGGAACGCCTCGGGGTCCGCCAGGAAGAGCTGGGAAACGTTGCTGGGGAGAGGGATGTCTGGAATTCCCCGCTTAGCCTGCTGATCCCGCGACTCGGCCCCGGATAATCGGAAGAAAATTGATGGATGGATGGATGGATGGATGGATGTGAGGTGGATGGGTCCAACAAACACAGGACTTTCAACCAGGACCGGTGTTCATTTCCCAAAGTGTTGTTGAGTTATTCTGAATGTTAGTGATGTTTCTGACGTGTTCTCCGTACTTATGATACGTTGTTTGCGTAAGTATTTTACTTACTTATATTAAGCTCAACCATGTTTTTCCTAAACCTAACTAAGTGGTTTTGCTATCTAAACATAACCGCGAACATTTTGTGGCGTTAAATGACACATGAAAAGCCTAAAATACGTTATCATGACCTGCAGAGATCTCCTTAAAATGTTGTGCTATTTATACAGCGTCCCATGAGATCAGGTTTTTATGAGTCCATGCAGTTAGACGAGGGTTGTAAATTATTATAAATTCATTTAGTCAGATCTGTAACAGTTGACTATCAGTTCATAAATGTTATAGTGATGTTTCTGTCAGCAGTAAGCGTCTCCTCTGTATACATATATGTAATATATACAGTATATAATGATTAGTTCAGGGCTCTGAGGTCTCTGAGCTTGTCTCAGCTTGTAGAGACAGTTCCCTCTGCCCTCCCTTTACTTCCATCTTTACTGAACACTTCTCTGTTTAGAGCTGCGTGTGGTTACTGAGAAACAGATAGCAGAGTGTTTACAGTAATCATCACATTCATGCACGTACGCTCTCTCTTTCTCCGTCTGTGTGTGTGTGTGCTGTTCTGTAATAAGAGGCCTCTGAGCCGAAGAGGCACTTTACCACTCCTCAAAGACATTAATGGGGAGGTTGGAGGGGGGTGGGGGGTAGTTTTTACTGAGTTTGGCAGCCTGCCAGTATGAATGGTGAAACTTGATGGGTGGACCGGGTTTCACACACCGGCGCTGATGAAAGACTGCCGGTGGTGGTGTGAAAAATCATATACATTACTTTAACACAGCTGCAGGCGGGAAGTTCTATGTGCTTTAGCTTGTTGCCGTCTGAAAACCTCCAATTTAAATCCAACGTTAAACATTGTAGCGTACCTGGCCGTGTTGTAGTACTCGAGAGATCAGTCTTGGTCTCGACACCGGTTTCAAGACCACTTTTTGAAGGTCTGCGGGCATATCAGTAAATTGGCTTTGCATTGTCTGATTTATTTGTTAACATCATTATTGTGATTGCTCATAGAAAACAAAGAGAAACTCCCAAAGATTCACCTCTGCAATGCAATTTAGTTATTTTATCAAGACATTTCTCCTGGTTCACTTATACATAGACACATATAGAGTATATATGGCAATAAAAGAAGTGAATAAAGAAGAATCTTCATTTGTTTTTTGTGGGTGTTTTTATGGGAATGTGGGTCTTTCAGATCTATTTGAGGAGGGCCTCACTGGTTTCCAAATGTTATGTTAAGTGTGTGGGTGAAGTTTAAGGTTTATTTGAACCCAAACAAGATAAGTTAATTTCAAGTATACATCAGAAACTCACCTCCTATATGAAAACAACACAATAAAAGGATGCAGATACCTTTTGTTGAGGTTCACCCAGCGTTCTTCATCTTCTAGAAAAATGGAAAATCATACTTTGAGAGCTTGTTATTGGTTCAAATGAACAGACAATGAACTACACATCAATCATTTCCTCACCAGGATGCGTTTTTTGGTCTTAAAATATGTAAATGTCCTCTTGCTGGTCAGAGCCTTTATAATAACCTTTATTAATGTTCTAATGATAAATGATCTGTTCAGAAGTTAAACTGTCAGATTGAGACTCCTGCTCACTCTCCAGCAGCTGTCACTCATTTACACTAACGAGCTCGTTAACAGCAGAGTGACAGGAGGTGATGTCAGATACGGAGATTGTTTATAGATGCAGACTCACCTTTAAACAACAAAAACATAAAGTCCATTCTCTGTCTTCTAAAACACTGTAATGACACAGAGAGATGTTCCTTCTAAACCATCTTTCGATGATTGTAAATATTTCAAACACTGGCATGTGCATCAACATTTCCCATTTAAATGAAGTTGTTTGACTTATTTTCAATCATAACATCTTCCCACTTTACACAGCGGTAAAGTGAGGTGAGAAACTTTTTTCTGCATCACATTGAAATGAAAGTACTACTAACATCAGTATCAACAGTAACAAGTGAAGATGACACCACAGTGTAATGTGCATGTCAGTCAGCTGTAATGAGGTACTCACCAGAGTTAATTCGTGGCAGTACAGTATAAAGCAGAGGTGTGGGCTCAAGTCACAAATCTGATGACAACATTTTGACTTTGATACTTGATACCTTCCCTCCCAGGCTCAATTATGTTAATTATATTAAGTATGTTAGCAAGTCGACACTTAATTTCCCAGATCCACCTGTTTGAACCGATCCGACAGCATCCAATCAGGTTGCAGGAGAAAACCATGAAGAACTAGTGTTACATTACTAAGCGCCAGTTGAAAATATGATACTAAAGATAATTTTGTTTGTGTACAAAGATTAAGTGGTGGTCATCAAAAAACTAATTGCAATATGCAAAACATGCAGATTGAAAATTACAGACGGAGAAGCAGATGGCATTACATTTTGTGAAGAGCGCATTATGACTTGGGACTTGTCAAAGATGAAACTGTATAAATAGATTCAAGATTCCTTTTATTGTTACATCTCAATATACAGGTATAAGAGAATACAATTATTGTGTTTAGGCTCCTCGACATAGCAACATAATAGCAATAAAAACTAACATTAAAAAGACATTAAAAGGCAACAATGTTATAAAATATAATAAAAATAATATTAGTATATTACTATACTATTATTATTATTACTTTTTTTTATGCAGATCTGAAAACAGATGCTAACATTAACCAAAAAAAAAATAACTTGAGCGGAGATACACGCTCTCAAAGTGCCATTTTCGTCTTTGCATGTCTGTAACGAGACAACATGCAGGTCTGGGCAACACATACAGGTGATTAAAATCATCAAGTGTCATCAAGGATTAGGGGTGGAAATGGTAATCATCTGTATCGGCATATTTGTGTAATTTAGTAAACACGAGACTCTCTTGAGGAGACTGATTTAATTATATTTCATTGTATTCCAGATGTGGTTCAGCTGAAAAAAGATAAAAGAAGAAAAAGGTGTGAAGGTTGTCTACATAAGCAACAGCCTGGCACCGTCCCAGCATGCATCATGGGTGGTATTTGAAGTGGAGCTGTTTGTGCCCGCTGGATGACATGACAGGTTTTTATGTTGTGAGACGCTGCAGGCACTTCCTGCTTTCACCTCGAGCTGTCGCCCGTCACCTGGGCAACACATTGGCGTACACGTGGACGTGATGTTACGACACGCTGGCTTAATGGCTGCAGCAGAATCACGTAGAGAGCAGGTTTGATATACGGGGTTCATAAAATTCATAAAATAAAGGAGGCGTAGCGGCTCTGATTTACAGCAGGCAGGAAGGTATGAGACAATTACACAACAAACTTCTTCTCTGACCCCGAGTCTGTAGTCAAGCAGCTATGTGTTGTCCAAACTCATCATAAGAGCTATTCATTACACGCAAACCACCGCGGTCATTTCACCAACCGCTTTCCCATGGGAGAAAACAACACACGCAAAAAAGCCACTTAAAGCTTCCAGTAAATACCATCCAGTGAGTTTACTGGACTGTTTGAATACTGTAAAACAGCCTGAACATCTGCAGCAGGAGTTTATGTACAGATAACAAACAGTCACATGCTGCTTTCAACCGGCTGGTTACAGGAAATGTTACAATACAACATTTCTTTTTAGTTTAGTTTAGTCCCACGGGGTTTTTTCACAGTTTTAGAGAGCACATTTGAGATTGTGAAAATCTGATGTCAAAACCAAATGCAGTCTAGAAAACCTTAAAGTGGTTGTTGTGGTCCACGTCAGAGGTAAAATGATCCGCTCCACACAACAAAAGTACGACTGTCAATCAATTAAAATATTTAATCGCAAATTAATAAATTTTTCTATCTGTTCAAAATGTACCTTAAAGGTAGATTTGTCAAGTATTTAATACTCTTATCAACATGGTAGTGGGGAAATATGCTGCTTTATGCAAATGTATGTATATATTTATTATTGTAAATCAATTAACAACACAAAACAATGACAGATATTGTCCAGAAACCCTCACAGGTACTGCATTTAGCATAAAACAATATGCTCAAATCATAACATGGCAAACTGCAGCCCAACAGGCAACAACAGCTGTCAGTGTGTCAGTGTGCTGACTTGACTATGACTTGCCCCAAACTGCATGTGATTATCATAAAGTGGGCATGTCCGTAAAGGGGAGACTCGTGGGTACCCATAGAACCCATTTACATTCACACATCTAGAGGGCATAGGTCAAGGGACCCCTTTGAAAATGGCCATGACAGTTTTTCCCTCGCCATAATTTAACTTTGGAGCGTTATTTAACCTCCTTCATGACAAGCTAGTATGACATGGTTGGTACTAATGGATTCTTTAGGTTTTCTAGTTTCATATGATGCCAGTATCTTCACTCTGGCTTTAAAACTGAGCCCGCTTCAACCTAAAGATCGCAAGTTGCATTCATGCGTTAAAGAAATTAGTGGCGTTTACACGTTATGGTGTTAACTTTGACAGCTCTGGTTCTCACCTCATTATTTTAACACAAACCATGATGTTTTTTCTAACCTTAACCAAATAGTTTTTTTGCCTAAACCTAACCAATCATTTCACAACGTTAACCACATGGCATTGTGTGTTTCTCCAAGCATGAGGCTGATATGAGACGTTGGTTTGGTTCAGAGTCGTCAACATTCAACGTATCTGTTGTTGGCAGAAACGTACAATGCCAAAAAAAATTCTGGCAGCTGGGACTGGAGGACAATATGAGGACGGTCAGAGTGGGAACATTCACTATGAACTAAAGTCTCGAATTAAGTAAGAAAACAGCAACACAACAATTTCAAGGCAAATGATTTGTCTTGTAGATCATGTTAGTATAAAGTTAACTTCATTTTCAGAGAGAAAAAATACATTTCATCAGCCGTAATATTTTATTTTATTCAGATTTAGCTCAACGTTTTGTGAAACTGAGTTGTGAATCTGCATATTTGTAAGATGAGTGATATTTGAGGATCCCTTCCACTCTGAAGTCGTAAACGTGTGGCTTTCCCTGTAAATTCACACTGACCTGTAAGCCGTCAGACTCGGTCTAAACAAGGCGTCTGGATGGGAAACATCTGCTGCGTCTGTCCGGGCTGACGTTATCTCAGCGTCTCTCCTTCACATGTGAAGTCCACGCTTCAGTGCAGGCTGCCTCCTGTCCGGCACGCTGGATGTTACTGCATGAACAATAAATCACACACATAGATAAACACCTTGGGCTGCTGAGGTTGCACAGATGCAGCGGATAAGTTGTGTTTACGTCAGTGGCACGGTAGTCTGAGAAACACTAATCAACATCTCAATACAAACATGGTAGATGGAACATAGACCAGCGAGCACAGCTGCAGAGTGTAAAAATAACTCCACTTTACTAAATGAAATCACAAACACGCAGTAAACAGTCATCCCTGACTCGCTTATTGCCAACAGATGTTCCCACTGAGCAGAAAATGTGATTCAAACTTGTTGGCTGAGAATAACTCAACACATAAAGCATGTAAAGAAAACCAGCACCGACCACATCCAAGCCTCCATTCACAGGGCTGACCGCAGATCAGATGCTGCCGCTGCTCCTCCTCCTGTTCTGGGAATAAATGAGGTTTATTTGAGCCCGTTCAGCTCTGATCCCGCTGCTGTTGTTAGTGGGATTAAAACTATTTCAGTCACTCGCAACAGCAGAGGTGTGACCGCGCTGCCATCTGAGTAACAGCAGGCTAAAAATACAGATCACAAACATAACGGTAACTGAGGAGTTTTAGTTGATACGGTGATTAGATGTTCCGATGAAACTCATCTGTTGAATGACTGTTTGGGGTGTGGAAATACTGTGGTTCAACTCTTGGATGGATTATGAAATTTAGTGGTTTTCCAGCCCTGTCTCTTAAAAATTACAGCGTTGGATCCCTATGAGAGTGTCTCAGTGGTGCATGAAGCCAAAATGGCTCGACTGCCGAGTGATAAAGAACCCAGATCATCCAGCATCTTCCGCATCCATTGGGCCCATAGAGCAGGCGCAGTAGCGTTTCCTTTAACTCCGCCTCCCAGCCCTCGCTCCAGCCTCGGTCTGGGTCTCATTCACATGAACGGAGGAAGGAAAATAACTCTGGATTCAGCTATTAGTGCATTTTACAACTTTTAGGACCTAATGATTTCAATAAGGGCTCTTCCAAGTGTTCATACTGGGAAGTTGATTTACATCGACAAAAAAAATATCTGCTGAGTTACAGACGTCTCTTTCCCAATGTAAGTCTATGGGAAAAAGTATTTTTGGCCCCAATGGCATCATGTGACGGACACGGAGGTTGTAGTACCGCCGTTTGGCCACTTCTTGGGGGTTTGGGAAGCACTAGTACACAACTGAACAGGATCATACCACAAGTTGCGAATACGTGTGCGAAACTCGCTGCCTGATGACCTCTATCCTAACCTTAACCATCTCTCAAGAGTTTCACAACTTGTAGGTTACCTTCTAGACATGACCATTGAACAACACCCTTAATCATTAACTATCTTGATTACATTACTTTGTTAGTACCTAAGTCCTTTAAGACAAAATATGTCTGTATGTATTTGAAACATTTACCAGAAAAAAGCACCAATCTTGGGTCGTGTCTAGAAGGAAGCCCACAAAATCTGATCTGAGATCTGCAAACACTTGCAAAAACTCCTGTGAGACTCGCTGCCCAACGACCTATCCTAAACTTAACTATTCGAGATCCATGCCTAACCTCAACAATCTTCGCGAGAGTTTCTCCAGTTTGCGGGTTTCCCTTCTAGCCACTACCCCAATCCTGTGTGGTTTGTACCAATGCAGCATCTTCTTCCTCTCTCTCTGATGGAATATGGGCTCACTGTTGCCTCCTGTGGCTGATTGGAGAACGCTTCCTGCAATAACGCAGTTTTCCAATCGGTCACAAGAGACAGCAAAGAGTTTTATAGTCCAGGATGTGTGATGTAGGGAGAACTGGAGATGGGGGAAGACGGGTTATTAAAGGGTGTTGCTCATGACTTTAATAGTGTTTTTAAAAACACTTTGCTAGGTTTTCAAACAATATGGTGAAATATAAAAGTTGTATTGCCGTATTTGTTTAACTCTATGTACATTAGCTATGTACATTAGCTATGTGCTGATGTTTAGCAATTACAAGAGAGTTTTCTTTCCTCTCTCTAACACATTGATGCCAGAAGAGCTCAAGAGTGACAGAGTATTAAATGACTTCACTCTTTGTGTCTCAAAAACAAGCAGCTCTGTTGTGAATCTTTTATTCTGCACTGAATAAACATTTCGTCCATCAGAAAGCGCTCGCCGCTCCCCGACTTTCATTCCACGCCAGCACTTTTTGAAATTTGCCCAGCATTTAAATGAGAACAGGACAAAGTGATCAAAAAACATTTCTATCTCCTCTTTTATCAGTATTACAACCACCTGCAGAATCCAATCTGGAGATGCTTTCGGTCGCGGCGAGCGTACTCGTTGTGTTTCTGTGAGGAGTCTGGGTGGCAGACAGAGCAGGATTCACTCAGCCACATAAACATCCGCAAAACATGTGTAAAAACACAGAGTGAAAGTCAAGGATGCTTCTCATGGCAGTAACAGTAAAAGAACAAAGATGTGGGAACAGTTAACTGCAAGCAAATGAAAAGAGAAGACACACAGGCGGGGAACGTGGAGACAACAGGAAATGATGTGGTTTTGTAATTGCTGCTATGACAGAAATTTAAGAGAAGAATGTCAACTGACGAGACGATGCTGAACACATGATCAATATTCCTTGTGCATCGGTTTACAATTTGAATCCAGAGGGAAAGGTCACAATGAAAACTTCCATACAAAGAGGCAATTACAAAGTTAGACTGAATTTTGGCAAGGAAAACCTGCCATTAAGAAATGACCTCCACTCCCATCCGCCCTCAGGACTCTGTAGAGGTCAGGATCCACACTCAGGACTCTGTAGAGGTCAGGATCAACACTCAGGACTCTGTAGAGGTCAGGATCCACACTCAGGACTCTGTAGAGGTCAGGATCAACACTCAGGACTCTGTAGAGGTCAGGATCCACCCTCAGGACTGTGTAGAGGTCAGGATCCACCCTCAGGACTCTGTAGAGGTCAGGATCCACCCTCAGGACTCTGTAGAGGTCAGGATCAACACTCAGGACTCTGTAGAGGTCAAGGTCGACATGAAGCTGATCCACTGATTCATGGCATAGCGAGAGGATGAAAAACACTAACATGCTGCTAAATACACATTTATTACAGCAGAAGGTGGAGTTTTGTTGCCAGAAGTAGAAGGGGAAACAGAACTGTTTGCTCGTCACAGATCATTTAGTGTAGAAATATTTTGATGCTTTGGTTTAGAACAAGGTGCCAGGGCAACACGTTCTCATCCAAACTCAACTAGATCATTAAATATGTAAGGAATAATGTACCGCCAGCTGGTCATTGACGTGAAAGAATCCCCGACAGGGCGATGCTGCACAATAATGGCCCGCTAGCTGTACATTATCCCTCTTATTACACGGCTACTTACTGAAGAAATCAATATTTTGACACAAAACCGGTTCGCCAGAGTCCAACATCAGAGCTGCGCCCATAGCAACGGTCTGTTATACATAGCAACGGTCTGTTATTAAGAAATTACAGACCGCAGAACGCTGTGATTGACCAATCAGAATCGAGTATTCAACACAGCCGTGTAATATGTCATGATACAGTACATTATAGTACAGAATCCGCATAGCAACATGTAGGGAATCCGAACAAAGTGTCCCACCAAGGTTTAAACTCATAGCACTATTCAGAGTGGTGTTTGGAGAGCATAACTACCACTTCTCAGGTACTGATGAGTTTCCAAACTGGACAGGTCAAAGTTTCAACACTATTCTTGTTTCAATAATCAGGTGCCACCAACATTTGAACTCAGATCTCTGTATTCAGAGTCCAGAGTGCTAACAATTAGACCATGGACCCATGCACATGTCCAAACCCGTAGCTGCCTGACAGTGCAGAACAATATTATGTTTTTTAAATGATAAACATAGAAATATTATTTATATATATCTGTGGCGGCTGGTGACTCAAACAATTGGGGAGGACAGGAGGAAAAACAACCCATGCCATCATGTTATTTTACACTAGTTGGCTACTTATCTCTATTTTATTTATTTATTAAACATCAGAACATAATTCACTTTCAGTATAACAATAACAAAAGAGCCAGAGGTATATCACACTAAAACCTTGAGTGTCTTAATAGCCTTTTTCTTAGTTAAATTAGAAAGTGGTTTCACATATTGCTCAACATCCATCAAGAAAACAAAAGAATAAGGTATTTATTGTTAAATTTATATTTATGAATAAAAGACTAAAAGAAAAACATATCAAATTTATAATGAGAATATATATATATATATATATATATATATTTTTTTTTTTTTAAGAAACCAAAGTCAATCAAAGTAAATCTGCAAGGTCTTTATGTCTGTTTTAAATGTCTACATGAAGTGATTGACAGGGTAATATTTATGAATAATTTTGAATCAGGTGTTTCAGGTGGATCATCAGGACCTGAGTCCTGAGTTCACATTGCTTAATGTGCAATGCTTGTGACTTTAGAGACGGGCAAACAGTTTGCTTGTCATCCAATATCATATTATTGGAAAACAGTGTCTGTCAGAAGGGGGATTCGAACCCCCGCCTCCAGAGGAGACTGCGACCTGAACGCAGCGCCTTAGACCGCTCGGCCATCCTGACTGATATGTACACAATCAATTTCAAGGCATCAGGTCAGATCGGTCATTTTACCAAATAATTTATTTAGCATTACAGTAAGTAACTTTGTATTCTGATTATGGAGAGAATCACTGAGGCATGTTTCCCCCTCAAATATGAATGCTGCTCAGCTGTGAAAACGGTTTGACTGAAGTGTTTATAAAGGACTTTAAAGCTGCAGTAGGCAGTATATATTTTTGGCATCATTGGGCAAAAATCCCATAATAACCTTTCAGCATATTGTAATTCAAGTGTTCTGAGAGATAACTAGACTTCTGCTCCTCCTCATGGCTCTGTTTTCAGGCTTTAGAACATCTACCCCGTGACGGGAGACTTTGACCAATCACAGGTCATTTCAGAGAGAGAGCGTTCCTATTGGCTGTGCTCCGGTCATGTGACCAGAACTTGGTGTTCCTTCAAGAGATTTCACAATGGCGGCGGCGGCACAAACTTTCTCATTTTACAGCTAAACCGTGCACTACAAGATGATTCTGAGAACATCTGAGGAGAGAAATAGGCATTAACGTAACAGAATATTGATTCATATTTGATCAGCGCTGCCTAGTTTGACCGTTTGGTTGGAGTTCAGAGTGATTGACAGCCGGCTCTCATAGACGGCAGCTGGACAGCAGACCTCAGATCAGCTCTTACTGCTTGTTTTCCCCCAATCTGTGAAATCTCGCAGATGCCATTAGGTGCACCGGAGGACATGATTTTTGTCAGGTTACCTGTTTCATGTTCTACTGTCACGATATAGCGACCGTTCTCTTCAGCTTTAACGCTGAAATTACCTCGCTAACCGCAAACTTTGCTTCGTATGACTGTAGAGATCATGGTAAAGACAGTTTACTTGTCAAGGTTTCACCAATATTAGTGAAAAACACTGTCTGTCAGAAGGGGGATTCGAACCCCCGCCTCCAGGGGAGACTGCGACCTGAACGCAGCGCCTTAGACCGCTCGGCCATCCTGACTGGTGCTCAGATTATGTCACTAATTTGAAAAGATTACATCAGATCGGTCATTTTACCAAACATTTAGATGATATAATAATACATAATTAATTATGGAGCTTATCACTATATATATATATATATATATATATATATATATATATATATATATATATATATCCAACAGTGCTCTTTTTTTTTTAACATGTAGAAGGTAGAAAGGTTCAACCTGTACAGCTTAAAATCATGGAGCAATGATGAGGACTCTAAATCCCGAGATCTAGCTCTAATCTCAGTGAGACCCCTACACAACATGACACCTTTTTAAACGTGTCATACATGATTTTACCATGTATGTTATACAAAACATGTTACATAACGGGCATACAACAATATATATACTGTATGTGGAAATAACATAATAATATAAAGTGTATGTGGAACTGATGACATCATCCTCAGAGGAATCTGAGGCTGCTGGCATCCTGACCTGCTCAGACTCTCTCCGTGGACCGACTCCAGCTCTCTGACTGATGACTGTGATTATCTGTTCAGCTGTCTCTCTTTGTGTGTGTGTGTGTGTGTGTGTGTGTGTGCGTGTGCGTGTGTGTGTGTGTGGTTTGGCTGATTTCCAGGAGCCCACACCGTCCATCTGCCAGACTTTACCGTCCTCACACCCTCTCCTATATATACAGTAGATATCTACTGTTGGTGTGTGTGATTTCCCTCCCGCTGGTCACCAAATGTCAGGATTATAAATCCGATGTTAACCAACAAAGAACCACTGATTTGACAATTTAAATGAACCATTCCTTTTGTAAAACGTTACCAAACATACTTAAAGGGTAACTTTGGTTTTCCCTCATGTTTTAGTGTCTAAGTGACTAATGAGGACAATCAGTGACGGTGAGGAGTTGCCCCGAGCGATTACAGCAGCTGCTGTTCTCCCTCAACACTGGACCAATTTCAGAAACTGTTTCCTCATTAGTCAATTAGACACAAAAACATGGTGGAAATAGGGTCCAGGTTGAAAAGTGCAGAGGTTACCCTTTAAAGCAGGGGTCAGCAACCTTTACTATCTAAAGAGCTATTTTAGGCAAAAACAATCTGTCTGGAGCCGCAAAACATTTGTATTTCATTGTGATGAAGATAACACAGTTTATAGTCTAAGTATATAGCATATAAGTCTAATGCAGTGAAGGCCAAAGAGACAATGTACTACGGAGTATTAGGGCCACATTGACAGAAAAATATCTGAGATTTACAGAATAAAGTCCTAACTTAACGAGAAAAAAGTCGTATTATTACAAGAATAAAGTCATAACTTTACAATTTTTTTTTTAAATAATAAAAAAAAAAAAATTACTACTTTAGAATATTATGACTTTATTCTCGAAATCTCAGATTATTTTGTTTTCCTCAATGTGGCCCTAATTCTCCAATGATAAATAAAAATGAAAATATAAACAAAAAACAGTTATTCATTTCCATTTTTATAAATCCACAGGGAGCCACTGGAGAGGAGCTGAAGAGACGCATGTGGCTCTGGAGCCGCAGGTTGCTGACCCCTGGTTTAAAGGATAGGTTAGTTTAGTTTATATAGATCCCCATTAGCTACAGCTATTCTTCCTGCATCCACAAAACAGACTTAAATAGTGACCTCCTCTCTTAAATCAAGTCTCACATGCCCTTATGTGTATTGGAACAGTTTAAGGTTGCTGTAATCGTTCTTCTTGTCCCGTGCAGAGATCCTTTATTAACACAATTCCATTGCAAGTGATGGGGGACAAAATCCACTTTGTTCGGTGTAAAACAATAATCTTAATTTTAGCTGAAGTCTTAGTTGAACAAATCAAGTTACGCTACTTTTAATCTTTCTCTGCAGTTTACAAGGAATCAGTGTTCAGGGAAACACAAAGAAGGTGGTGAATTTTGTCCCCCATCATTTAATCCCAGTTTATCATCTCAGCAGGCCGGCTGGGAGGTAGGAACCACCGGCAGATTGTTTCCATCTGACTCCAATTTGGATCTTGGCAAATAAACACTGAGTATTAATGCCATCAGTTTCACCTGAAAGGACGCAGCTGGAATACCAAGAAAGAGTCTAAGACTTTATATAAAAACAGGATCGGGGATAGAGAGGTTTCACAGAAGAGAAAGACTCATTTTGAACGGTAGAAAGTTCTAATACTTCTACAAAATGTTGGCTTTTTACCTTGTTATTTATTTAAAAGTGAAAGAACTTTGAAATATTGATGACATAGTTCAGTGAGTGTTGGCAGAAGATGAAAGATGAATTACAGCAGACATGAGGGAAAAGATTATTTCATGTTGCTGACCTTAATTAGATTGAAAATCCCCTCTGGCTCACGCTCTCTTCCTAAACTGATGGTCTGTTTGCTTGTTTTAAAAATAAAGCTGTTGTCTGTCTGATCAATGAAACCAAAAAGAAAAAGAAAAAGCTGACTTTGTTTTGAAAGCTATGCAGAAAACTCTGTTCCGTTTGTGGGCTGTGCACATCTGGACTTCACCACACTACTGCCATCTCCTGGCAGCACCAACCACCACCACCACCACCACCACCAGAACCTTTAATACACAGTATAGAGTTTTATTGTTTATATTAAATCAGAAAGATAAGCACTATAACATACGTTACAAACCAAGAATGTTTTATATCTTGGGGAAAATGACATTACAAAAAAAAAAAAAAGTAGTAACACTAGTGGACAAAAACATTCTTTAAATAACAGAACTGTACATTTTTTAATATGCGACTAAAAAAAAAAGTAAGACACCGATAAAACTAATGAGACAGAAAAAGGACGACGGGCAGTTAGTACCGAACAGAGCTAAAAGCTAACGGGGGAGGTGATTACGAGCTGCTGGAATATGAAAAATACAACAAAGTAAGGCAGCAGAAGGCAAGACAGCAGGCTGAATAAACAACGGGGAGATTAAAACTGCAAAGTGCCTCCGTCGCTATCAAGAGAGCAGATAAAAATGTATAATAGCTGAAATATATAAACTCTTAGAAATCTCACGATAAACCTCCCGACACCCCTTTCTTCATTTTGTATTTGACAAATAATCTCTTTTTCAGAAAGAACCCACAGTCCTCACAGTGCAGGTACGACATCTTCTGACTGTAAAAAACAACAATAAACACAAACAGCGCCATGCACCGTGTTCACCTGCAGTCACATCATGTTGCTTTACAAATGTTCTCCGACTGTTGCAGGAGCAGAGACGCTCTACTTATAGACTCAGAGAGTCAACACACACTGTGGACACTGGACACATGTAATATTGTGATTTCTGGCTAATTTGACCCCTCTCCCCCCCACATTGTGCACATAAAATCAACACTGCATATAACGTACACCTGTTCAACAGGTCGCACTTAAATTGAAAAAAAATAATAATAATTGCATAGCTGAAAGAAACAAAGTAAATTTGCTCCAAATCCTTTTCAGAAACAATATTAATAATAAAAAATATCTCTTTGATTTTTTATTAAAACAGACACTAGAGGGCAGTCAATGCCCTGAATGAATGGCCGAGTTATTACATAATCAAATGTAAAATATGAGCTCTTTACAAAAACACTCTCAAAGCCTAGAAAATAAAAATGTCAATTATTTCTAAATTAAACGCCGGTCGCTGGTGTTTTGAAATGTGTTTATGTGCAGTGACTATTCATTTTTAGTCTCTTAGTAATGGCTTCATTCAACTTCTTTGGGTTATTCAAGGTAAAAAACAAAACACAGGTGTAAAAAATATCAGTCTACACACTGCGAACCAATTAGTGCAAAAAGAGGTTAAGTGCAATGTTACATGATGTCCGATGTCCACATGATTACAGTATGCTCTCTGACTGAGGATGTGGGGGGTTGCTGTACTGCTATAATAGAACACGAGGACAGGAAGCCGGATGCAAACAGATATTCGAGGCATAATCGATCCACAGCAGCACAGCGCGCATGCCCTTATTCACAACGAGATTTTTAAAGTACAGTAAAAGCGCCATTACAAGTCAGTACAAAATGTAAAATAAAACATACGCAATGAATGTACATACAAGTATTTTCAAAATAAAAACAAGTCAAAAAAAGTTCCTTTTTTTTTTTTTTTAAAATGGTTTTTTTGACGCCGTCCCAGTGCTGTCAAAGTTCTGCCAGAGGAGGGGGGGGGGGGGCATCCAACCAAATCACAAGGAAAAATATAGCATTTATTCAATTTTATCTCTTAATTAGAAATTCAAAAATCTATACTCTTAATTAAGTAATATTTACTTATTAAAATCGCATCTTTGTAAACAGTTCGCCCTTTTTGTTTCGAGTTTGACAATACATTCTAATCAGACAGAAATTGAGACTTTTTTATATATATATCTATATATGTATATTTATATTTATATTTATAGATCTGTGGCAAACAACTCAAAAATAATCTGATACCAAATGTAAAGAAACACATTTAAAACAAAAGCTCTAATCTCTCTAGTCTTCATTTCTACCATGATTGTTCAAGAGCCTGAAGTAGCCACGACGGCACAGCTGGTTTCAACTTCACCTGAAGAAAACTGGGCTGCCAGATGTTCTACCACCGACACATGTTACTGCTCCTGGGCTGCCAGATGTTTTACATGTCACTGCTCCTGGGCTGCCAGATAGTTTACATGTCACTGCTCCTGGGCTGCCAGATGTTTTACCACAGACATGTTACTGCTCCTGGGCTGCCAGATATTCTACCACCGACACACGTTACTGCTCCTGGGCTGCCAGATGTTTTACCACAGACATGTTACTGCTCCTGGGCTGCCAGATGCTTTACATGTCACTGCTCCTGGGCTGCCAAATGTTTTACCACAGACACGTTATTGCTCCTGGGCTGCCAGATGTTTTACCACCGACACGTGTCACTGCTCCTGGGCTGCCAGATGTTTTACATGTCACTGCACCTGGGCTGCCAGATCTTTTACATGTCACTGCACCTGGGCTGCCAGATGTTCTACCACCGACACATGTCACTGCTCCTGGGCTGCCAGATGTTTTACATGTCGCTGCACCTGGGTTGCCAGATGTTTCACCACTGACACATGTCACTGCTCATGGGTTGCCAGATGTTTTATATGCCACCGCTTTGGGGCTGCCAGATGTTTTACCATCGACTTTTACCACCGACACATGTCACTGCTCCTTGGCTGCCAGATGTTTTTCCCACCGACACATGTCACTGCTCCTGGGCTGCCAGATGTTTTTCCCACCGACACATGTCACTGCTCCTGGACTGCCAGATGTTTTTCCCACCGACACATGTCACTGCTCCTGGGCTGCCAGATGTTTTACCACTGACACATGTCACTGCTCCAGCTGTGGACAGTGGCTGCACCTCTGGGCTCCCACTCCCTTTATTAGCTGGAGCTGTAAAGAACGTAAATGTGTGTGTTGGCATTCCTGCTGCTCTTCAGCATGGCAATGGGATTGTTGCTATGGTGTGTAACCATGGCGATGAGGTTGCCATGGCTTCAGGGGGGCTGTGAGTCGGTGATGAGAGAGGCAGAGAGAAGTCTTTTTGGTTGGAGGAGGCAGAGGGGTAAGGGGGTCTGGAGGAGCTGATTTAAAACCCAGAACTGCATCGATCCACCTCGTTTAAAATAATGTCTGCAAGATACGAGCCGGAGCATCTGTGAGGGGAAACTTGGCATGTAAACAGTGTTTGTTCACAAGTCTCCTCCTTAAAAAGTGTGTGAGCATGACTGTGTACACGGCGTCTTTCACATTTAATGAGTCTTAGTGGCAGTGGATGCATGCACAGTGGCCCTATAGAGATTTGTTTGCATGCATATTCAGATTTGTACACTATACACTGCAAATCCATGTTCTCTTTCCTCCGACGCTCTTCATGTTCAGAGTCTATCACTGCGGAAAGTATCCTCCACCGACGGGTCCGGCAGCACCATGTCGGGATCACTGAGCATGCTCAGACCGTCCAGGCTGAGGGGCTCGATGCGCAGCTCGTCCTCCAACGGGAAACCTCCCTCCGAGTCGAAACACTCCTGCACCGTGGAGAGGGCGCTGCACATGTCCTTAGACAGACTGGTGTTGGAGTCATCTGAGAGAGAGAGAAACAGATGATGGTGGGTGAATGTTTTCCTCCAGTCCAGAAAACACTTCCTGTTGCTCTAGCTAACAGTCTCACTGCCCTCATCATTAGTCATGACACTCTCCTCCATTTAAAGTGGAGTATAACTGTCTGTTCAGCCACGGTTGGACCCAAACATCAGCACTCACAGTCACAACAAAGCTGGAGCTAGGGCTGGGCGATAAGGTCGAAAAATAAAATCTTTCAGCGTCAGTCGCCTCTCACCCTTCACTCACTCACTCAGTCAGTAAGAGCAACAGATCTGAGTCAGATATACAGCTGCTAGAAAAGGTTCTGTTTGTTCTCTCGTGTTGGAGTAAACCCCCGCTGACGTTGCATATTTACATGCGGAGCATCCCGTTTCGGCCATCGGGCTTGAGACTTGGTCAGCCACGTGCATTAAAACGGCGGTGGGAGGGGGAACGGCAACATAAACTGTCAAACTCTCCTCAAACTTGTGGTCATAATTTACTTATATTGTACTTGACTTTGCTATTATTGTCTGATGAGGACAACAAACAAAAACTTGAAGGATTTTCCTTTTTCATTGAAACATAACGGCGACAAAATGTGCAATAATTGCATCAAATAAATGACAGCGATGGTCCATAAGAACAAATTTTCTCAATGCTCATATGCAGGCCTATAAACAAATGAATAAATAAGTAAATTGACTGCAGCCTATGACAACATTAGGCCTGTCAACTGATTAAATTACTTAATCATGATTGACCGCAAATTAATCGCATGGGAGTGGACAAATATGCTGCTTTATGCAAATGTATGTATATATTTATTACTGGAAATCAATTAACAACACAAAACAATGACAGATATTGTCCAGAAACCCTCACAGGTACTGCATTTAGCACAAAAAATATGCTCAAATCATAATATAGCAAACTGCAGCCCAAAAGGCAACAACAGCTGTCAGTGTGTCAGTGTGCTGACTTGACTATGACTTGCCCCAAACTGCATGTGATTATCATAAAGTGGGCATGTCTGTAAAGGGGAGACTCGTGGGTACCCATAGAACCCATTTACATTTACTGATCTGGAGGTCAGAGGTCCTTGGACCACTTTGAAAATGGCCATGACAGTTTTGCCCTCGCCACAATTTAGCACAAGTTTGGAGCGTTACTTAACCTCCTTCAGGACAAGCTAGTATGACATGGTGATACCAGTATCTTCACTCTAGCTTTAAAACTGAGCCCACAATCGCAAGTTGCTTTAATGCATTAAAGAAATAAGTGGCATTAAAACGGATTTTCGTTAACTTTGACAGCCTTAATATAAATATTGCAATAGTTTCATCAGTAGACCACAGGCTCAATCACCATGGTGTTACCTCATGTTGAGACGGATAGTGACTATTTCAATCAACACTGAACACTGATTTTCTCTTCCCCAGGATGCACCTACGGAGACTTACCAGTGAGTATAATGTTGGGCAGTCCTCCGCTGCAGTTGGAGTACAGCATGTTGGACCTCATGTGCATCGGGTCCTGCAGGCTGCCGTGGCTGCCGCCCAGCCCCGAGAGGGCGGCCTGGGAGTAGTAGAGCAAGGAGGGAGAGGAGGACGGGTCGAAGAAAGAACCCCCCGCCGTGGAGCTCATGGCGTTTTCCAATAGGGAGAACTGGTCCAACTAGACGGCAGATGGCGGAGAGAGAAAATGGCAAAAAAAAAATGCAAAGAATCAGTTGAGTTCACATTGGCAGCTCAGTTCTATGTGAGTGTTTTCTCATAACAACCACAGTGAATAGAAAACCTTATTAACACTACAACTGATGGCCATGACACATTCTGTTCAGCTCTGACAAAAAATACTGAATTACTGGATACTGTGTGGGACAAATTTCATGAAAATCCATTCAGAAGGTTTAAAAAACATCCTGCTGAAAGCTAACCTTGCAGGGCAGAAATGAACGGATGCCACAGAGACAGTTCTCATGTAAAACTGCAAAACATCCAAATAGTTTTTTGGCTCAAGAAATTCTGTTTCTTTAACTTCTTTGTGCAAAATATTAACATCTGTGTAAAAAAGCAGATTCAGCTTTGAGTCAAGGTTCTCGATCACCCCGTCAGGGTTTATGCTGCATTCATGTGTATTGTGTTTTTGTTGTTTGATGTTGTTTGACTTGGTGGCAATCGAATTTCCCCACGGGCATCAATAAAGCAGGCTATATAAAGCTGTCTACCTATCTATGCAGTGTCGGAATAATCGGAAAAATTAGCTATCAACTGGGAAAATTCAACGAGGATGTCACATTCTTGTTCAAATTCTGATCTGTTTCCTTTGCTCTTCGTTTTCACCCAGATACTGGAAACAGCTATCTTGTTGTTTTAACGCTCTGAGCAATAAAATACAACACATCTTCTTTGTAGCGTCCACGTTGTTTCCACATTACGACTTAAAGCTCAGGAACACGCCGAAGTCATAAGAACGACTTCCCAACTCGGGAAACGGGATCATCTGAGGAGCACGTGAATGCACCATTTGATCTGCAGCAGTGATTATCCCACTACACATTGATTTTGAAATATTTTTTTTCCTATTACAAATATTGCACATTTTTACATCCACATTGCCTGAGTAAGTAAGTAAGTAAGTAAGTAAGTAAGTAAGTAAGTGAGTAAGAAAACAAAACTTTATTTATGTAGCACCTTTTAAAACAAATTATTACACGGCTGTGTTGACTACTTGATTCTGATTGGTCGATCACGGCGTTCTGCGGTCTGTAATTTCTTTATAATAGACCGTTGCTTTGTATAGCTAACCGTTGCTATGGGCGCAGTTCTGATGTCGGACTCTGGCGGACCGTTTTTGTGTCAAATTATTGATTTATTAAGTAAGTTAGCCGTGTAATAAGCGTCCCTTCAGGGCGATGAGCGAGTGCAGCATCGCCCTGTCAGAGGATTCTTTCACAACAATGACCGGCTCGCTGTACATTATCCCTTACGTGCTTCACACACAGATAAAATATTGAACAATGAGAGAAACCAAAGAATAATTACAATATGAAACAGAACAATGAGAGACAGACCAAACTAAAACGAACAAAAACATATGTGGATGTGGCCTATAAAAATGCTTTCCTATAAAGATAGACTCCGTGAGGACAACAGAGACAATATAAAACAAGTTGTTTTCCCTGTTGCAACGCTATTAACAACCTAACATTACTGAAATGAATTCTAACTGAAGATACTCCATCCTTTGTGTTTACTGTTGTGTTATTGTGTGTGTGTGTGTGTGTGTGTGTGAACCAGTACCTGATAGGGGTGGGTCTTGGTCTGGCGGTTGGAGTACTGTGGCTCCATGAAGGGGTCGTTGAAGATCATGTTGTTGTGCTGTCAGAGAAGAAAAAGAGTCCCAAAACATCACAATGTTGTCAAATCTGGAGAGAAAGCAAACTGCCTGCTCCGGAAACGAAAGTGTGACACGCGAACGGACGGACACGTGGAGTGCTATACACCCCCGACCACGTTGTCGCAGGGGTATGATAATAACTTTTTAGAAGCGGTTCAGGTTATGCAATAAGAAAGTTGCAAAGAACGATTACTTTCATTGTTGATTAATCTGTTGATTATCATCTTGGTTTAATCGATTAGTTGTTTGGTCTATTAAATGTCAGTAAAAGGTGAAAAATGTGTCCACAATTCAAAGATATTCAGTTTCATAGAGGAGTCAAAAACCCCCGAAAATATTCACATTTAAGAAGCTGCAATCAGAGAATTTAGACTTTTTTTTCTAAATAAATTACTCAAACTGATTTATTGTTTAATCGTTGCAGCTCTAAATGTAGCTGTCTGCGACTACCTGGGAATATAAGTCACATTAGAATCATAAAACGTTGCTGTGGCTGAAAGGATTACTTGATTAATCAACAGACAGAAAATTATTCTTCAATAATAATAATAGTTTAATGAGAGGATTCTTCTCCAATGTGAGGGTTTGCTGGTTCTCTCTGTTTAAGATAATTATAATCTGAATATCTTTATGTTTTAGACTGATGGACGGACAAAACTAGACATTCAAAAATGTCACCTTGGACTCTGGTGATAGACATTTTTCATGATTTTATGACATTTTATAGACTAAACAAATAATCAGTTAATCAGGAAAAACAATCAACAGATTACTGATAATAAACTTAGATCGTCTAGAACACCTGTTAATGATCAGAACTCAACTTGTTGAATGTGATCTACTAGTTCCATCAAGATTCATGTCTTTATTTTCACAGGTATGACAGACTTATATATATATATATAGAGCTCTAGATAACATTTGCAGAATATTGTTGTCTGTTTTTATTGTATTATTATTATAACCTGCCTATTTAACAAATTAACACAGTAAATGTGATTGCTCAACTAGGTGTTGGTTAATAAACTGACAATGTTGAATCTAGTCCACACTAATGTCTGCCTGCAGGGAGACAAAAGCAAACTATGATCATCAAGAATGCACGTGCGCAGAAAACCACAAATACTGGTGCACAAAACATGATTATGTGTGTGTGTGTGTGTGTGTGTGTGTGTGTGTGTCAGCGTGCTGTCCATGCACACACACACACACCCTGACAAAGACGCTGTTCATGGCTCTTACTTGGCTCGTGTTGAAGTCCAGTGGGATGTTCTGAAGGGGGGAAAGCGGCTGCTGTTGTTGCTGTTGCTGCTGGTGCTGCTGCTGCTGCTGTTGCCGTTGTCGGCCCTGGTCCACTGCATGCTGGGGTTGCTGGTAGAGTGGATAGGGTGGGGGCGGCTCTCTTGGCATGTTGCTGGTATCCAAAGCAACTCCCTACAAAGGACAGAGGAAGCCAGCAGGAGTCACTAAAGACTACAAGTCCAACGAAGAGTTGAGACTTGATGTTTATTTATTCTGACTGCGGTGTCATTACTCTCTCCATCACATCAGGGATACAAACAATTGCACCAGTGTATTTATTTTGGAATGTCAGGAGTTTTTACTTGGAGGTCAGACTGTATTTTGTATCATTGTACATTTTTGATTGTTGCAAAAGTTTTTTTTTATTTTAACTCTAGTTTTAGTATTTTTGACAGCAGTAGTTCTTAGTTTACACTCTACGATGACACTGGAGACGCCCCAACAAATCAACTAAAGTTTAAAGTGCCGAACTTACACCAAACGACTTTTCAAGCGATTTCACTGTCGCAGACATATTTCCAATGACGGAATAAAATACGAGCGCCCTCCCGTGATCTCGATCGTTTAGTGTACGGTGGTCATAAAACTCAGTCCAAGCTGTCTTAAAGCTTCAGTAGGCAGTATATATTGTTGGCATCATTGGGCAAAAATTCCATAATAACCTTTCAGCATATTGTAATTCAAGTGTTCTGAGAGAAAACTAGACTTCTGCTCCTCCTCATGGCTCTGTTTTCAGGCTTTAGAACATCTAGCCCGTGACGGGAGACTTTGACCAATCACAGGTCATTTCATTGAGAGAGCGTTCCTATTGGCTGTGCTCCGGTCATGTGACCAGAATTTGGCGTTCCTTCACCAGATTTCACAATGGCGGCTGCGTCACAAACGTTCTCATTTAACAGCTAAACCGTGCACTACAAGATGATTCTGAAAACATCTGAGGAGAGAAATAGGCATTAACGTAACAAAATATTGATTCACATTTGATCAGCGCTGCCTAGTTTGACCGTTTGGTCGGAGTTTGCGAGTGGAACACAGAGGAACATGATTTCTTTCAGGTTACCCGTCTCATGTACTACCGTCACGATATAGTGAATGTGAAGGTGTGTGTACCTGTGTGATGGGGGACAGCGAGGGGGACATGGTGGGAGACAGCTGCTTGGCCAGACCTCTGCGCTGCTCGGAGCCAGGAGACAAGGTAAGGGGGCTGATGGGAGCGGGCCGTCGCCGGGGGGAGCTGCTGGACAGACGCAGGGACGAGTTGATGGAGGGATTGCTGAGCGACGACTGCAACTGGCAGTTGTTGAGGGACGCCTGGATCGAGG
Organism: Sebastes umbrosus; assembly: GCF_015220745.1. Classification (NCBI taxonomy): domain Eukaryota; kingdom Metazoa; phylum Chordata; class Actinopteri; order Perciformes; family Sebastidae; genus Sebastes; species Sebastes umbrosus. Next base: position 3,003,881 of record NC_051270.1, on the reverse strand, counting down.
GATTGCTCAGAGAGGAGGAGAGACCTGCAGGGACGGTAAAGATATCAAAGACATTAATTAGACAGATTGAAAAAGGTATCGGAGTGTCAATGTGCATTAGAGTGAATCTAATAATCCAGAGCAGATACGGGCCCTTGGAAACCGAGGAGAACATGTGGAAGTTATGATGTGGTATGTACTCTATTTTCCAGCGTGCTCTCCAGTCACCGACCCCAAAACACTACACTTTATTGTGCGACTGTGGAGGGAGAGAAAGATGCAGAGCAGAGAGAAGGAAAATGAGAAGACAAGAGGGAATCTGAAGGGAAAAGAAAAGAGCTGATTGTTGCGAGCCAAAACGAGGGTCAGAGTTCCTCTTTCACTCTGGTGCTCGGCCAAGCTGAGCTGTGTTCAACGTGGGAGCCCAACCACACATAGACTCACTAAATACAGAGAGAGGAAAGACTGAGAGGGAGCAGCGGCGGGTGTGATCAGATCAGTGAGGAAGTTGGAGACAGAGAGATCATTCAATGAGCTGTCCATAATGTACGGTCGGCTGGCAGAGGCCGAAACCTGGAACCTGTTCAAAGCTCTGCAGCAGTGCTTCCCAACTTTAAACTCAAACACCTTCACAATATTAAACCTACAAAGACTTCCACTGGCATGCAGGATTTGTTTTAAAGTAAATTCAGAAAACGCACTGAACAACAATGAAGACTATGATTAGAGTTGCGTTGCTAAGCAACAGCCCAAATCCTGCAAGAAGACAAATTCTTGTAAGTGACAGTTCCAAAGCAGAGACAGACATTCCTCAAACAAAACATGCTTTTTATTAATTTCCAGTATGCCAAAAAAAGAGGCAAAGAAACAACGCCAAATTTGGATAAAATGTTGGACGGAGAGATGAAAGCAACAACTCTGCAAAGAGGGCTGGAGGAGAGAGAACTTCATATGAGCATCAGGTTTGATTGCACTGAAACCCAATGAACTCACAGCACAGGAAGCAGCTTTCCTTTTAAAGTGGCAACAAACAACTTTTCAACTTCCCCACTAGTGTTTCCAAGCGGTATTATTTTTGCCGCCGCTGTCGCAAAGACAACAGGATCGCTTTCCATTTTCCTTGTACCCAGTGGCAGAATATTGCATAGTGAAAGCGAAGCTTATAGGGAACCAATCTAAACTCAGACGGTGTCATTATTCTGTATAACAGGCAGCAACCTCTGGTGAGGCCAATGCTGAAGTGCCTTAAACCTGCATTCTTTCTAATAGCCAGCAGGGGGCGACTCCTCTGGTTGCTAAAAGAAGTCTGATTGTATAGAAGTCTATGAGAAAATGATCCTATTTCTCACTTGATTTATTACCTCAGTAAACATTGTAAACATGAGTTTATGGTCTCAATCTCTAGTTTCAAGTCTTCTTCAATGCAGCATGATGTTCATTTAGTAAATTATGGTCCCATTTAGAGTCAAATAGACCATAAAGCAGGAGATGCAGCTCAAACTGCATTGTGTCGCAAGCATCTCTTCCACCAGGACACGACATTTGGTGTAGCTCTATTACCATCTGGGTGGAAACAGCAGGGCTTCTACACGCTGTACAGTGCCAGTAACAGGTTGAGATAAGGAAAAGGAAAAAAAAAAAAAAGTATGGAAATTTGCCATAAAGTATTCAGCATTTGGTTTTACTTAGCTCCACCCTCTTGTGTCAATTCTGGTTCCAAAAAAACAACATGGCAACGGCCAAAATGCCGAACTCGAGGCTTCAATACGGCAGTCCACAAACCAATAGGTGACGTCACGGTGACTATGTAGACACGGTGGTCTATGTTCTATAGTCATTACATTGCGCAATCAACATTTCCTTCATAATGATAAGTTAAAGCAAAAACAAAATGTCTATTGCCACTTTAATCTTTGCTTTTCTTCCTGTGAATATTAAAAAACAAACAAACAAACAAACAAACACAAACACAAAGCTGTGCTCCACCCACCCTGCGAGTTGCCGATGCCGAGGTGCATCATGGCGGCCGGCAGGTTCCCGGTGCTGCTGCCCCCGCTGAGGTTGGGGTACCCTCCGTTGTCCTCGGGGTCCAGCGGGGTGGAGAGCGGCGAGGCAAAGTGCAGGTTGCTGAGGTCGGGCAGGGAGCCGCCGGTATTTAACATACCCTGGTAGTGGGACAGGCCGGGGTTCTGCTCCGGAGACGGAAATATACTGCAGCGAACGCACATAGAAAACAACACTGATGCTCACTTTTGAATTCATGTAAATATTGTGCATAATTAACATGTAGGGTGATTAAATGTGCTGCCATTGCCATTTTTCAGATTGACAAAGACGTTTTCTTTGACTCCCATCCACTTGTTCGAGCCTCTTCTTTTTTTTCCACCCACTCTCCATTTCCTCCATTATTTCTCTAATTTCCATGGCTGCTCATATGCTGCTAATGCAGCAACAGTGACTCATTGTTGTCTGTCCCCACACAAACACACACACACACACACAAACTGGCACAGCACAAAACAATGGACAAATGCTTGCCTCCACAAACACACAAATAGTGTCTGTCAGAAAAAGAGAGACAGCATGAAATAAAAAAGAGGCCCAGGCAGCTCGGTGCTGGCTGCTTTGGTCTTTCTTATTTATCTTACAGAGAATCTTAAATCTCTTTAGAAGACTGTTCTGTTTCCTGTATGATAATATGAACTCTAAATTATGCCTGACCATCTACTGGCAACGTGGTACAGGATGAGCTAATGAGTTGCTCCATCCGTTCCCTTCTAAATCACGCTATGACACCGGAGGTGTTTTTCAGAGGGAAAACAATGCCTGTGGAATCTGATTGTAATAACCGTGTTCCTCTTATTTCAAAAGGGTTCGAGGTGTAAAGAGGAACACAGACATCCTGTTTGACGAGGTGGGAATGTGAAGCATTTCATATCTGTTGACCAGCTACAGCAGCTACTGCACTTTAACAATGCGTTTTGTGTAACATCACACTAATGATGATCTGGGCACAGCAGGATAAAAAGAAAAAAAGTTAAAATAAACGTTGACTTACTTGATTCCAGGCACTTCACATGATTTAGGCCTTGATGCCAGAGACTGGACCTGAAACAGAAACAACATAATTAGAACCAGATAACAACACTCCAACACTGAATATTAATCTTCAGAATATTATTTCCAGGTTGATAGACTACTGTAAGTTGTTATTCAGCCTTCCGGCACAAAAACGTATTATGGCATTTGGACGGATTTAATTACTAAAAATCATCAAACAATTTTTTTTTAAAAATTTGAACACATCATCACCGTTCGATCAGTTAAAGTTATAATACCTTTATAGGAGTATCCCATAAGACATGTACCTTTTTTTTAAGCAATTTGAAATTGTTTATTTTAATTTATTTGTTTGCATTTCAGAGAAATGTTTTCTTTAAAACCCAGAATGTAATATGAAACTTAAATGCACTAAATGGGTAAAGGTAGAGGAAAAAGTTGGACCAGTGTCGGGCTGCAGCTATCAATTGTTTAAGTAATTGAGTATTATACAGATTATTACATCAATTAATCGAGTAATCGGATAAGAAATACAGTTGTTTTGTTATTAAACAAATGGACACTTTCTCTGGCCAAAATGTAGCGTAACTTTGGAGCGTTGTTTAACCTCCTTCGCAACAAGCTAGTATGGCATGGTTGGTACCGATGGATTCATTAGGTTTTCTAGTTTCATATGATGCCAGTATCTTCACTCTAGCTTTAAAACGTCTTTACATCTGAGCCTACAACCTCCGAAAGATCAATTGTGATAATGTATTACAGAAATTAGCGCCCTTCTGTCCCAACGTCTTTGGCGGAGATGGCCTCGTCTGACTCATAAACTAGGGATGCACCGATACCGATACCAGTATCGGGTACCGGGTCTGATACTGTGCTCATGTATTCGTACTCGCAAAACGCTTACAAATTGTGGCGCCAAAAAGGTGCAGTGAAAAATCTTGGGTGCACCTAAATTACGTGCCGGTGCACCTAAATGAAAATGTTAGGCGCACCAGTGCAACCAATGTAAAAAGTTAGCTTGGAGTCCTGCACACATTGATGTAGGAAGTACTAAACGAGCAGCAGTCTCACCTTCTTGGCCTCCCACAGCTGCTTGGGAAGAGGCTTACTGACACCTATTAGGTTCTCCTCGTTGGTCAGGCTGGGGAAGGAGAAGACTGCAGAGAAGAAGGTGCACTTGAATTAAACACGTGTTTACAGACAAACTTATGTAGATTATCCCTCGATTACTGGAGGAATGTGCAACTCACCATTTCCGGAGCCGTCCACCTCCGTCTCATTTACACTGGCTGCATTCCAGCCTCCACGAGAAACAAACAAACAAACAAAGGAGGGAGGGGGAGGGGTGATCGATGGAGACATGAAGATGGGGGACATTAGAAGATATTAAGCAGCTGTTTGGCACAATAATTAGTCGCTCTGACAGGAATACATGCTGCAATTACCGTGTAGTAATAAACACAACAGCTGGGCATCATGTTATCAGTCAGAGAGATGATGAGAGCAGGGAGAGAGAGGCTGGCTGGGGGAATCATAGACTGATGAGGAGTGAAGAGAGGGCCATTGTTTTTGTCGTGCCACAAAGAGCCTCTTTCTCTTCCTCCTCACTGGTGAGCTGACGCCAGAAACACATGCCTTTGTCTTTCCCTCCTTTTAACTTGTGTCTATTCCGTGTCTCTAAACACTCTGGTGTTTCGCCACATCACTTCCAGAGCACTCTGTTACTTATTAGGAAAATATTCTCTGTTTCTCTTGATGTCTCCTCATCACTCAGACTCCAAACTCAGCTCCTCTTTTAAATTTTAAACCGCTGCCTACCCATTCCTTCTCTGAGGCCGAGAGGCAGCTTTTCTGGTGATGGAGCAGATGGGACAATGAGGCGATACAACAGTCTGGCATCATTACATTTCCCCTCTTCAAAGGTGTCAACTCGTCGTTGCTCGCAGAGGCGCTACTGGGACGGAAACAGGGACGACTGGGATGGAAAACGTCTGGCTCGTGTCGCTCGGATCGCTTACACTGTGCGATGCACTCAGTATGGGTGTTGTAAATACTCAGGATTAAGAGAAAAAGTCGCTGTCTATTCCTAGAGCGGCGCAGTAATCAGATGCCTTTCAGCTGCAGAGGTAACGTTAGGTTTCTAGTGACTGATGCCAGGCCTGGACTGGGACAAAATAAAAACAAACTGTACTGGCATTTTGGCCCAGACCGGTCCACCACCCATCTTCGCACTCCCCCATGTATACCAACCGTGCCACTCCCTAAAAACACAAAAGCCGTGTAATGAGTTAAGAGGAAATCAAAGAAGATTTAGCTAGGAAACATAATAAATACCTTCAAAAATAGGTATTGCAAAATTGTCTACTCCACTGTGATGAACAGGGCTTTCCACAAGGATGTGGAGTAGTACGTTGCTTTTTCACCGCATAATATTCATGTTCAAAAACAACAGTTCAAAAAAATATATTGATGTGTGAAAAAAAAAAAAACACCCCCCGGTGTGTACAGGCCTTTAAACTGGAATATTTAATGGTTTTCTTAAGTCTTCTGTGATATTAAACTGAATATCTTTAGGTTTTGGACGGTTGAATCAAACAAAACTAATTTTAAAACGCCACCGAGGTCTCTGGGAACTTGTGATGGATCAAGACAATAATCTGTAGGTTACATTAACCAGCTTTTTTGACAGCAAAAGCCTAATTGTGGTTCCTCTGGCACATTCTAATGCCTCTATTCCATCATATACACTGATTGCACATTTTAATGAGTTTGCCTGCCTGATTGTAAACATGAAGTGATTCTAAAGCAGAAGTAAGCTTCGTTTTAGCCCACACAGTCTGTAAATATTTAAAACTACGCCTATTTCTGACTGATCAGTACTTTCATAATTAAAGGCACAGTTGGCAAAGATTTTATAAACATTTTTTTTGTTATATTAGTTGAAATTCTCACTATATCCCAACAGCAATCAATAAATCAAATGCTTTGACAAAAAATAAGAAACAATCTGGTATCTGTGGCTGTCGCAGGACTGTTATAAACCCATTTAATCATTTCATTCAGCCCGAATATAATGATTGGACGGGCTACAAGCCTACCTACATGTCTACCTGCGTGCACTCTGCCTGTGCACTTCTTGTGCGTCACCAGAGTCTTCCACAAGCTGCAAACTTGTCAGATGTGAATACTAACAATAGCCAAGTTCATTGTTTCTGTTCATAATGATGATTTTGGGGGAGTGGCTTGAACGTACAGACTGTCAGTGTTGCTGACTTGGTGACTTTCTCTCAAGATTTAGCGACTTTTGGAGCTAGTGCTGCTACTTTCATTGGAAAAGAGTTGGCAACACTAGACTCTGTTTTTGGGTTGGATAATTTAAAAAAAATATAGTGTACTCTTGTTAGTTTCTCAAGATGGCCCACCCTACATTTAAGAATCATTAGACCTTAATTATTATTTATCTACTGACACCTTCACTGTAAGGTTTATCAAGACATGTCACAATTATAGTTTATGTAAATGAAGATAATTCATTAAAAAGGTACTATATGTAACATTTTACATGTATTAATCACTTCATATTGCCAATGTGTGAACGGATTGTAACGTAACTTAAAAACCTTCCTCGACTTTCTCGGTTGCCTAGCAACAGCCTGTGGACTCATTTCTATGTAAAGGACTCGGGGACTGTTTTGCCGAGAAAATCTCAAAGAACGTTAGCTGATGAAGTAATTTGCAAACTAACTACAAGCTAGTTAGTATCATGGAGCCAATGGTCCAAATAAAATATACGAACATTACAGAACAATATGTAATGGATAACTCCCGACGAGGAGTCCGTTATCAGGAATTAATGGACGATGAGGTGGGGTGTCAGGAAGCTGACTGCCGTTCACTTAACGGCCGCAGGTGTCATTAATAACAAGGATTCTCTGAAAGTTACATAGAGTACCTTTAAGCCCATAAACGTCTGTGTAGCGGATATGGAAAATGCAGCGCTTTCAGTTTTAATGCTTACTGCGCAATCACCGGTGTTTTCCGAGGTAACGAGGATGTCTCCTGTCTGTGCAGTCAATACAATTCTCAGTGTGTTTTGTCATCACTTATTTTTGCTGATATTTTAACACTTATTTTAAGATGACTCTCCGCTCTCTACTCAACAGGATACAACCTCTCAGCTGAGCGCTCACACATTCATATAGAGAGCATGTGGGGGCGGGATGATACAGACAGATAAGCACATTCATCTCTCATCATCACCAGCCGAGTGTCAATTTAGAAAAAACAATGAGCCGATCTATCGGTTTTATGGGACAAAAAAACAAAAGGACAAGTTGTTGATGCTGCTCCTTTTCCATTGACAACATCTGGCAGAAAAGAGATGACACCAGAAAGAAGACTGTAGCTGAACTCGTCCGCTCTAAGTGTTTCCACCCCGGCAGTGTGACTCATAGCTGTAATTCCTGGTTAGATGCTTCTTTAATCAGCCGGGGCTTAACACCACTCGAAACCCGCTGAAACCTTTAGAGGTGTCAACGAGGCCCTGGGGGCTTTGCAGCTCTCTGCGCTCCTGCGATGGCAGCTAGTGAGGCGACGAGGCCGCGCTGCTCGTTGCCCAACATGAACCAGTTTTGGTGTCATAGTTAGAGGAACGGATACGCAGCCTGTACGGCTATGTGTAGTATGTGCTGCTGGTGGACTTTAACACAGCAAGCTATGCCAGAGGACCGTACTGTATGTGATCCAGTTCACCTCTGGTGAAATATAATCATCTCCCAACATAAACAGTTTAACTAGACTGGCTTGGTTCTGGTGCTGGCAGCTCTGCACTGAAGGAGGCTCGGTACATTAGTCACACATAGTGTTAAGGCCCTGACACACCAAGCCGTCGAACAGTTTGGCGCCGTCGGTGAGTGTCTGTTGGCCTGTTTTTTTTGCAGTGTGTCCCACACCGTCGGCTCTAGTCTGCCCATGTTGGAGTTTTTTTCGGCCAATTTAACTTGTCTTCTAAGACAAAGGCGACGCAACAGTCGGCCTTCATCACTGCTAGGTCTTTGATGTTGGTTTGGTGTGTCTGGGCCTTTACTCTAGCTTTAGTCGACGACAACTCAAAATGTTTTAGTCCAGTTTTAAATCGACAAAAAGTCAAAATGTTTCTCACTCATCAGATTATATTGAACATTTCATTCAAGCCAGTCATTTTAGTCAAACTTTCACATAAGATTTTATCTTATCATTTTCTGATGAAAACCACAGGTTGTACGATTAACCAGCTTTGCTGCTCAGAGTCGGGTGCGGGTCAGTCGCACCCAGCGGTCCGTTATGAGAGACAATCCGAACTAACCAACATACAAAAATATGTGTTAATCAACCACCCGACCCGACCGCAAATCGCCAACTGACTGACTGAGGCCTGAGACAAGAAGGACAGAGACGGACTGAGCGTCGCCACCGCAGCGCACGGTAATATGACGAAAATATGGAAAGATTTTGGTAAAGTTTTTATGTTTTTAAACTACATTTTAGTCTCTTCTGTTTTTGTCAACAATATTACATGTTTAATATCGTCACCGTTAGTGTTAAATGGCGTCGGTGCCGTCTCATCTGGGAAAAAAGGTAGTTTTTCTAAATGAAATAATAACACAGCCGGGGACGTTACGGTTACGTGGCATGTGCTGCAACCATTCAGCTATCAAGGCGCTCCAAATCTACATTTAATTAATCCTACATTTAATTAATTGATCAACAGATCAAGCTATTTTTCAAGCAAAAATTCACTGGATCCAGCTGCTTAAACTGGAATATTTAAAGGTTTTTTTTGTTAGTCTTGTGTGATAGAGGACAGGGGTATAACGAACATGGAGTAATGATAAACATCAGCTATTTTTGTAAACCACACACACACACACACACACACACACACACACACACACACACACACACACAAAGGCTAAACATTTCCAAGTGGGTCTAAGGTGAGCCATTTAAAGCACAACAGACAGCGTGGTGAAATCCAAAACATCTACACCGGAGTGATTCTGTTTGTATGTGAAACTCACACTTGGCTCAGATCTGAAGGCAATATCCTGTTTAAAGTTGTTGGCTAAACACAGTGAGGAGTACTCCGCTGCAGGAGCACTTCTCTCATCCACTCCACACTTCATCAGCAGCGCTGAGATCAGACCAACGTGACAAACACCGTCAGAAACACACTGGACGCTCAGATGGAAACAGCAACAAGAAGAAGAATGAACTCTTTGACTTGGGAGTTAAATCTTTTTTTTTCTTCTTTGGACCAAATACAATTCAACTACAAAAGGTATAAACAGAACATCTGAAACCAACAAAGGCCTGACGGGGGATTTGTGTAACTGAGCTTTTAATCTGGCTTACGAGGCTGAAAAGCAGCTGGCTGGATGGACTGTGTTCTCTGTTAATAAATGACCAGCAGAACAGAAACACAAACATCATAAACTAGCATGATTACTACGACATGGAGGCAGTACGGGAGCAGAGCTGCCTGCATGCTGCATGTGACTGTGTAGTTTAAAAACATGCAGACTGTGCTGCGATAACACAAAGCTGCTCTTCTTCTGCAAAGTATGAAGCACTGGGTGAGTGTTGAGGTGATGTCTCAACACACATAGAGCATCTTAATTAGACTCTCTAGGCTGTTTCCTGCATTCGTTAGTAGATCCTGTCAACTCTACTCCACATCATCATTCACACTCACTCCATGAAACAACACAGGTTTATTAAATCAGGTCAGCAGCACATGCTGCACTTCACTTCAAATAAAGCCCCAAACAAAAATGAATATATTCATTTTAGGGGCTGTCAACGATTAAAATATTTAATTGCGATTAATCGCATGATATTCCATAGTTAATTATAAATAATCTCAAATTAATCGCACATTTTTTATCTGTTCAAAATGGACCTCAAAGGAAGATTTGTCAAGTATTTAATACTCTTATCAACATGGGAGTGGGCTGCTTTATGCAAATGTATGTATACATTTATAATATTAATATGTGGAAACAGGATTAGAAGTTCCACACAGAAACGTTTTGCTGCACGACTTTAGCAACATGTGCGGAGGTTAGCACAAAAAGCTGATTGGCAAGCAAGCCAGTCACACTGTGGCGAGCGCGAATGAAACGACGGTTGCAGACAGCTACAACTACAACGGAGAGAGAGTTGTGTATAAGACGAGGACGGCGCGTTGGAGTTGCTCCACCGTTGTAGGAGATGTGAATGCTAACACATATTCAACGGCATCACCTAGATGTACCAAACTGGCACCCAACACCTCATCCCTGCTGCTTTCCAAGCAGCGTTTACGAGAGATGCTTTTCAGTTTTATAATCTATTGTTGCCTTTTGAAAAAAGTGTTTGTTCATGTTCCTACAGTGTAATGGCCCAGACACACCAACGTCCGTCTTTGACACTTTCACTACTCTCTGTTCAAAATAAATGAAAAGAAACGTATCCTTGTGCATTCGGGTTGTTTCTCTCCGCTGTACCAAACTTACACCGAACCAGGACTCCTAAACCGGGATATGAACCGAACCGTGACTTTGGAGTACCGTTACACCCTCTCTCTACTCTTTCTCCAGGCTTCTGAGAGCTTGTTGAGATGGAGGTCTGATGATGCAAGATTAGTAGATTAGCCAGTGAGAGTGATTATATAAGGGATAATGTACAGCGAGCCAGACATTGTTGTGAAAGAATCCCCGACAGGGCGATGCTGCTGGTCTCTCATCGCCCTGAAGGGGTTTCTTTCACCACAATGACCCGTTAGCTGTACATTATCCCGCTTATTACACGGCTACTTACTGAAGATATCAATATTTTGACACAAAAATGGTCTGCCAGAGTCCGACATCAGAGCTGCGCCCATAGCAACGGTCTGCTATACGTAGCAACGGTCTGTTATAAAGAAATTACAGACCGCAGAACGCCGTAATTGACCAATCAGAATCGAGTATTCAACACAGCCGTGTAATAAACATATATAATTGGTTTGAAATACAAGATATTCTAAATTGTGTAGCTATAATGGCGAGAAACAGAGAGGTAAAAAAAGTGTAAAAATGTATCAAATAATGTCCAAATGATGGAGCCGAGGTACAAGCCTCGATAAGTTAACACAGATTTAAGGACACATTCTAACTAAGAACCCGTTCTTAACGGGACCCGGTTCTCTGTTCGCATCACTAGCGTTTTCCCTGCCTGCTAAAGTGGCGGATGGCCTGATGATTTTACCCGCCACTGCCGACAATTTACCTGCATTTGGCAGGTGGCGGGTGCTAATTTCAGACCCTGGACACATTAAAACAAGAACATCTCTTGCAAGACATGGATGGAAGCAGACACACACATAAGAAAGTGTTATCTTTGAAGGGGAGGATCTCGTGTACTGGTTGTGTGTGTTACTCTCACCATTGCGCTGGGGGGGACACCGACCCATCTGCTGGTTCATGCCAAAGGGGTCCTGAGGGTTTGGGTTCATAGCGCTTGTATGGAGAGCCGAGTCTGAGTTGGTTCTGTGTAGGACGAAGAGGAGGAGGAGGAGGAAGAGGAAAATTATGCAAAGCGTTCCAGCACCTTGGACAGAGGCAGAGGATTTCTCAGGGCCGTAACGTCAGTGAGTCATTCTGCTTCCTGCTCTGCCTCCACACAAGCTGCATCCATTTACAGGCTCACACTGACCTTACGCATAAACATCCTCACAGCACTGGACTAAATATTTATCAGGCTCAGACGAAAACACATTTAGGCTCAGTGATGAAGTAATGATAATACGCTTGTTATCCCTAATTATACTGATACAGGGAGATACAGGGAAACGGACAGCTCTGCAATATTTATAAAACTTCTCAACATGAAATGTATAGATTGCAATTTCATTCAGTATTAAATAAATGACAATAAATAAATAAATACATTCATAAATAATACATTAATAAATTAATTAATATCACATAAATAAATAAATGCATTATAAATAATACATAAATAAATAAATAAGGGTATGAAATAAATCCTGAAATAAATAAATGAGGCAATAAATATAAATACACATTTATTTATTTCAAGGGACTTTTATTTCATAATTTCACATTTATTTATTTCAGTCCACTGAAATATATATTTATACATTTATTTCCTCATTTATTTATTTCAGGGGACTTTTATTTCTAATGCCACATTGATTTAATTTCAGTCCCCTGAAATTTATATTCATTTATATATTTATTTACTCAATTATTTATTTCAGTCCCCTGAAATTTATATTTATTTATTGCCTCATCTATTTATTTCAGGAGACTTTTATTTCTAATGCCACATTTATTTATTTCAGTCCACTGAAATATATATTTATACATTTATTTCCTCATTTATTTATTTCAGGGGACTTTTATTTCTAATGCCACATTGATTTATATATTTCAGTCCCCTGAAATGTATATTTATTTATATATTTTTTACTCATTAATTTATTTCAGGAGACTTTTATTTCTAATGCCACATTTATTTATTTATTTCAGTCCCCTGAAATTTATATTTATTTATTGCCCCATTTATTAATTTCAGGGGAATTTTATTTCTCTTGCCACATTTATTTATTTCAGTCCCCTGAATTTATATTATTATTTAATATTTATATATTTATTGTCTCAATTATTTATTTCAGAATTTATTTCATAGCCATATTTATTTATTTAATATTGAATGAAATGGCATTCCATAGAAATGAAGATCAACTCCCTTGAATAAAGTCCGTCAAAATGTTTTATCAGGATTAAATTTCAATTGGCAGCTATAAAAGTTAGTGTAAATCATGGTTGTATAATATATTTCTAATATGAGCTGTAAATTTACCCAAGTTTGCCTTTCACTTGTACACACACACAAATTCATGGGCCAACCCACACGAACGCTGCCAGCTTCCTCTAGTGCTCTCTATTGAGCCTCAATGGCGTCTTTCATGACTCATTCCTACTTTCATTCCTGGTCGTTGAAGCAAATTATAGTAATCACACTTAAGTTTGATCCATCCAAATTTGATGCTTTTAGAGCTGCCATCTTTGGTTTTATTTAATTATGGCAAACAGCGTAGAGAAAAAAAAAAATCACTCCAATAGTGACTCGAGATCAGACTTTAAAGAGAGTTTAAAATACATTTTTGTTTGGTTGTCTGAGCAGATATAAAGATAACTGATGTATGACACGTAAACAGGAAATATGTAAATTAACATGTACATTAAGATCATCAGAGTGATCTCCAGCCACATTGTCTAAACAGCTTACATGTTTTTAAAAACTGTAATTTAAATTCAAAACATGGTAAGTAACACAGTATCTGAGGAAAATTCAATATTCCAATGATGGAAAACTCATTGTATATGATGGAATAAATTTGCCATATTTTACATTAAAAAGCAAGGTCACAAATAAGGTCGCCATTTCAATACACTGTAGCAACCATTAATATATACACTATGTACACATTTATAATATTATGAGTTTTTACAGCCTAAATCAGTCATCTTTAAAGAATACAGATGTTTCGAGAAATGTATTCATTTGTTGTCTTAAACTGAGTTCTAAAGCCTAAATTATACTTTGTGCATCCTCGAGGGTCAGCTGTGGTCTGCATGACGTCAATTTCATCATCAGAGGGTGTACACATAGGTGCTGTGCGGACGCTCACATACGGGCAACTTATTGTGACCTGCCACTACGCTACGAGTGGTAGCGTAGCGATCTACTCCGCATGTGGGGAACGCGTCCTCCAAGTGGACAGTATAAACCATGGATGTATTAAGAGAACTGGATACAGCGTTGGAAGCGGGGCCCTGTTCACTCCTATGAAAGTTGCTCAGTGTCGCATGAAGCCTAAATGGCTCGACTTCCGTCTGGAAAAGTACCCGGATCTTGGGCACATGGAACATGCGCAGTAGTGTCCGCTCAGGTCACATGACTCGGTCACGGGGTCACGGGGTCACGGGGTCACGGGGTCACGCCGTCATCACGGCTTGCGCTCCAGCCTCAGTCTGGGTCTCATTCACATGAACGGACAACTTTAAAAATATTTTTTTTTAAATAAGGGCTATTCAAGTGTTCGTACTGGGAAGTTGATTCACCTCAAAAAAGATTATCCGCTGAGTTACAGACGTGTCTTTCCCAATGTAAGTCTATGGGAAAAAGTATTTTTGGGCACAATGGCATCACGTGACAGACACAGAAGTTGTAGTACCGCCTTTTGGCCACTACGAAATCGGGATCGACGACCGGCGCTCTTCCTGGGGGCTTGGTATAAACAGAACTACTACACTTCCGTGGTGTCTGCTGCTGTCTGTGTACACATCTGTTCGGGAGTATAATCAAGGCTTAAAGGCTCCGCCATACTTTCTGCTTTCGGGCTGCTGCAGACTTGTACCTTGGACCACTTGGACACACATGCGGTTCCATTCATACTACAATTGAGGGTCCACGTCGGTCTCGTGTTCCACGCATTTGCATTTCGCGATCCACACTCCATTCCAGTTGATGGCGGTAATGCACCATAACGTCTTTTGCCAAACAACTGCCAAAAAAAAAATCAAGATGAAGAAGAAGCATGCACATTAGTAAAGAAAATGGTGAATTCACGACAGCAAGAACAGCTCCCTGTGCTTGTTGTTTTTGGCTGAACAACAATAAAAAAAGAAAAGAGAAAATAAAATGTGCGACTGCTTGACGAGAACAGGCTATAGGTGCATACGCCACCAACTGGACAGGAGTGTGGAACAAGAGATTAACTGGAGCATGAGCGCTCGGCGCAATTGCTATGCGTACAGTCTATCCGGTCACAAATTTTGGGCTGCAAGCGTATATCCACATAGGGGTCCGTGCAGGTCCGACCCTTGCAGACATGGGCGGGTGACGACATTTACGCCACGCGATGAAAGTGGACCCTCGTTGGTCTCAAACAAAACCCAGCTGACTCTTGGATGTACTGGCGCCTAGCAGCAGCATACAGTTTTATGCAAATCTGGGATAAACATGTCAAAGAGATAACTCAGTATTGAACCCAGAGGGGTAAAAAAAGACAGCAAAAAAGCACATTTCCCAAAATTTTGAAGTACTGGATTTAGCTTTGAAAACTTGAACTCACTCGATCAGTTTGAAAAACAAAACTTTACAAAGACAACACTTGGAGAAGGATGTAAAAAGGCTGAAAGTGAGAAAATGTGAATAAGGAGCCTTGATGTTAGAGTGCAAAGGAGCCGTGAGTCCTGAAGCTGGGTTAGTAAAAAAGGAACTATTGATTAATGTTTCAGGAGAAAAAAAAAATGTCATAATTCAACCATAACAGTCAGTAAGATGAGTTTTGAGGCCTTCTATCTCAGCGCTTCAAAAGGAAGAAAGGAGAGGATTATTGAGATGTTACAAATCAGGCGGAGATTTACAAAGGATTGAAACCAGGACGCAATGAGAGATTGCAAAAAGACAAAGAACAGAATTGTTGTCCTCTGTGTGAGCGAGGGATAAAGAGGTAAAGATAGGCTGAGGGAAAGAGAGAGAGAGAGAGAGAGAAAGAGCGAGGGGTCAAGGGTCACCTGTTGAGTTGTGATATTAATCTAAACCCAGGCCGTTTGTCCTCAGTCCATGGCTGTTGTTCCCTTCAAAGAGAGACAGAGGGAAAAAGATGACAGGAATTTACTGGATGAAAGTAGAGACCCCTGGCTGCTGCCTTCAAGTTTGTGAAGAGGAGAAAATATATTGGTTAAAAAAAAAGTATGATGAGTGTTGGCGCATGTGTGGAAGGAAGGAAGAACCCTGGAAAATACTCAGATACAGCACAATACCGTTGTACATTTGAGGGGAAAATGGAAAGATGGAATAAATTAAAAGCAGAGTGAAGACTCCAACGCCAGGTTTATAAACCTGCAGCTGAGGGTCGAACGTGGAGAGAAAGAGAGAAACACAACCAGCTCTCTGGGTAACGTCTGCCCAGAGAAACAAACGACACAAACACTTGATGTGAAGGGTCATCGTCAAAGCCTGAAACGATGGAGTGGGAAACAGCGACTAAGTGGATTTTTCTGAAGCGTTCAGCAAAAAGGGGTCTTGACTCTTTCTTAGGCTGAAAGTACACAGAAACAACCACTGCTGTCTGGTACAACTAGTCCTCTAAAAATACAACTGGTCCACAAAATAACTCAAATTCCTTTTAGTGCTACACCGCCTTTCTTTTCAACCAAGCCGGTGCTTTCTGTACGTTCTCGTTATGCTTGTTTACCAGAATATATCTGCAGCTTCTACATGGTGGCTTCATTTCTTTTGGTTATGATAACATTGTACTCAAAACAACTGCAGAGATCTGGGGACACAGTGACATCTCTAGAATGAAGACAGACGGGGGGGAAGAGGCTCCTTGTTAGACTCCTTGATCCGTGATCCGTGTTTCAAGACGGGTCGGGTGGGTTGCAGACATCGCCGCAGACCCCTGGCGCCTTTTACGTGGGCCGAGCCCCGCCCTGGGGGCACGACGCGGTTGGGGCGCACTGAGGACAGACCGCCCGGTCGACAGTCCGCCCCAGATAAGGTCCCATGGGGTCCACTGGAAGGGGCGGAACGTCGCCTCTCTATTGGGAACTATTGAAAAAAAGACGCTGGCGATCAGAAAAAACTCTATGTGGACGCTCAGCCTACCGCTGCCTTTATTACAATATAGGGCAGCAATCAGACCACCTAGATGGAGGAAAAAAGCCATCAGAGAATCATCACACCGCATCTCCCAAAGAGAAAACGTTAAGATCTCTCCTCTGCAGGGCCTTTCTTCTACAGAGCCATCTCCAGGGAGCTCGGTCTGAGATTTCATCCCGAGAGAGGCTGGTACGGGAATAGCAGGCCAAAGATGGGTGAATGGAAGAGGAGGAGGAGGGCGTGGGACTGGACCGAGGCTCTGACCCTGAAAACAGATGGTCTCCGAAGGGACGCATACTGAGCTGCACTCAGGTCTGGTGCCAGAGGACTCCAGGAACCAGTCCCATTTAAGAAACTGCCTTACCAGCGTACAGTAATATTCTTTGACGCGCCACATTTCCGAACAAGCACTATACTTTGAGTAAACTCTGGAGGACAGATGGTGGATATAAAAAAAGTCGTGGCTTGACACAGTACAGATGGACAAAGTTGGGAAATCACTACTTCTTTTCTTGAAGAAGAAAAAAAAGCCGCCTCACAAAATCCAGAGGGATGATAAAATCTGTTGGCTGGACTGCTGATCATGGCGCGGTTAAAGGCTATGTGAACTGCTCTGTTCCCCTGCATGCCTGCCGACCCCTTAGCACTGCTCTACTGCCTCTTAAGTTATGATCTGAGAGAGGCTGGGAAGCTTGGCATGAGTCATCTTAATACAAACACGCAGCAGTAAAAATACAATGTAATTGGTGCCTTTGCTTACTGCACATCTCTCTCTCTCTGCCCCCTTGTTCTCAGAGGTTTGCTCTCTGCCAGTCGTCAGCACTGGAGAGGCTGGCTGGACAGCAGATAGCTGATCACTGTACTGTTGTGGTAATTAAAGCACTGAAACAGTTAAAAGAGCTCCGTGGCTCTTCTCCAGAGCTGACTGGCTGTAATGTAGTGCAGATGTGGTTGGCGTTGTAAACACTCCACCGCCCCACTCTCCCCCTGAGACGGACAAGCAGGGAATCTGCCTCTCACTACTGCAACAACACAACAAGAGCCTGAAGACCGTTTCCATGGATGGATGTTAAAGTCAAGATGAAACGGCATTTCAAGAGTATCTAGCTTCCGTATCGTGACATATTTCCAAGTGAAACGGGAAACGCAGGTGGTTGATTGGACACAATATACATGGAGCATATTGGCAGCCTTCATCTCGTGACAATGGCTGGTGGATAATGTGAAGTTACTGCTAACGTTATAACAACAGTGGAGCTGTCACAGATACCACTTTCCTCAAAGTGAATGAATTCGAGCCAGCGGGCCCGTAACCACGGTATTTAGGGAAGACAACAACGTTTGAGGTGGCGAACACCCAAAGTCACACCGATGTACTATAGTGTTGTTAGCTAGTTAACCAAAGAAAGATCTTAGCTGTCACGACCGCCTATAGCTACAAGTGCTGCTTAAAATTACAGATTGATTGACGGGTGGATGTCATGATATTATTGGTTGAAATTGGCTGGTACTAGCTTAAGTAAGCATGTGTCATATTGTGTCTTCCAGGAACAAAAAATTATTGGATTTTGATATAAAAATACAAAGAAAGTACTTTTATTTGGTATTTATTGTTAAATAGGTGCACAATATGACCGAGGATGTGATTTAAATGGGTTAAAAGGGCATTTTTCCAAAAAAAGAAATTTCGAAAATTCTGCACCTTTTATGTGGATCCAAAATGTAGTCGATTGAAACAAATTCCTCAGTGCTGCTTTATTGACACAGAAAGCTGAGTTTGTAGCTGCAAAATCTGTAGTTCTGCCTGCATCCAGCGCCGTCAATTGACGTAACAGTGACGTAGTTGGAGGAGAGAAAGAACTACAGGCTGCTATTTAAGCTTGGATGTCTAGTCTTCTCTTCTGGGCAGACACGGGGCGCCGTGCTCTAGATGTTGCTCAAAAACAGAACTTCCTAAACCTGTTGTAAGGTCTATTAAGTAAATAAAGTAACTTCCTTGTTCTCTTTGCTTGTACTGCAAACTGCAAAACATTGCATCCCAAAATATGAGTTCAGAGGATGTTATGGACAACAGGGCTCAGCTACAAGGATCGCCTGCTTGCCTAGGGCAAGTAAAATGCCATGTCGGGCTAGTAAATCCAGCAACTCCCATTGTTTTTTTCCGGAGGGTTGGGTGGTGTTAGAGGATGTGGGTGAAACTGCAGATGCATTTACTTAAATAAAGAATAAACAGCACAATTAACTTTTGTCTTTGTTGTAAAGGGGCAAGTAAAAATGTACTTCGGGCAAGTAGATTTCTGACCCACAAGTTAAAAAAAACAGTAACGTTGAACCCTGGACGAGGATACATTTTACAGTGTTTTGGCTGACTCAGATATTAAGACGTATTTGTTCGAGTCCGAGTATACGGCTGAAGAAATGCAGCGAAGAGAGGCAGAGGCCGCATTAGCTGTGCAAGAGGACATGACTGGCGGGGACTAATCAAAGGCATCAGAAGCTTGCACGCATGCAATGCATCCTGGTACATTTAGGCACTGCTGGCACGGCTCCACTGAGCAGGAGAAATCATCTTTCTCAGTCAATATAGCAGCACTGAGGAATTTACTGCTTCTATTGACTACATTTACCATCACCAGTAATTGAGACATTCATATAAAAGGTGGTCAGGAAATTTTTTTTTTTCTCTCTTCTAAAGGAGCGTAACAAAAGAGAGTTTTCTTCAATGGAGACTTCCCGGCAGGCTATTGGAAGAAGAGCCTCCCTAATCTGGATAGACTTCAGTCCAGACTCTGATTTCCCATTTGCCCTCTAACAGCGTGTGATGTCTCAGAGAGTCTACGAGTAAAAAACACAACACTGATTGTGCAAAAGCAAGCGTACGTGCTGTTCATTCATTTTACCCGCATACAGCTTACTACAGGACACTGTTGTGAAATATTTCTGTTGAAATGACATTAATCATGATCAAATTTGGAAATATGACCCTGTCAAGTGATGCAATTTTTATTCCAAGAAGTTGATAAAATGTTACATGACGAATCAGTGATTAGTGCAACTGAAAACTAGATATCTAAATTGTGGAGTTCGTGTAGACCACAGGGGTTCAAGCAGGACATCTGGGAATTATGTAACTATCGTACTCCCAAAAGACTTGGTCAAAACCAAGTGTATATGTCTGGACCGTGTATGAATTTGTTACACAAATAGTCAGTGGTCAAGTCTGTAATGTTAAATCCAGCCGTATATGTATCTCTTTGACTCATACTCAAGCAGTGACGTACCCAGTTGTTGAACACACCTGATTGGTCCCTGGTTTTCTGCCTGCCGTTTCAAACAGGAAAGAACATGGCGGTCTGCTCGTAAACCTTCTGTTATTCCGTCTAAACGATCCACCAAAAATCTACTTCTGAAAACATTTTAAGCGAGAAATAGGCGATGATGCCGCTGCTGAATCTGGTTTCATTTTACAACTAGATCGCCCGGTTTGACAGCTTAGTCCAAGTTTCGTGAGTCGGACGCGTCGCGCTGGACGGGCTCATTTGCATAACGGACTGTTCCCGCCTTTTTAATTTTGAAAGAGCATCGGCCAATGAGGAAACTCCAACACCCGGCCGACCAATCGTGTAACTTCATCACTGTCAGTGACTCATTGACAACCTTTTGCGTTTGTAGGTCTGGCCCTCTGTGGTCCAGCCAAATAGTTAATACAAACATTATGCTAAAATTGCTTGAGAATATGCACCAACATCCGAGAATAATGGTGCAGTCACTCATCGTCAGTCATCATGCCGTGTATTGCACGGCATGATTGTGTAATACCATTGTCCAATTCTTTAGGGGAAATCCTGGATCGTATTTCTATGTAACCTTTCACTTCAAATGTTTTACGATACTTTATACGATGGTACCGGTTGTTAGAAATGTGAGATTGTTGTTTTGTCCGTAAGCGCTTTCTGTTGTGATTTTCAGGAGACGATGTCTGCTGCATGCATCTTAAATTACACTTCAATTAAGACAAGTTGTATCCTACTTCTTCTTCTGTTGAGCATTAATCTCCACCTTCTGTATCCATTTCTACTTTCTCACATGCTGAGTGAAACCCAGAGTCTGTAAATCAACTATGAATCATACAAGTGTAATTCACTCATGACATCCTGCCAGATCCCCAAATTTCCGGAGGGGTTTACTGGACAGCTTTTTTTTCTTTTTTTTTTTTACATAGCAGGAGCACTGAGAGCTACTAGAAATCTACTTATCTTATCTTCTCACTTATCTGTCTTCTACTAGAAAGAAAAAGAAACGAGTAACAGAGAGCACCCATGTTAGCCTCGGCTGAACCTTCTTTGAAGGTTCAGCCGAGGCTAAGTATGCAAGAAAGATCAAATCAGAACGTTGTTTTAATAGTGAGCTGGTTACTAAACAATACATAACAGGGCCGTCAACGAATATTCTAAATTTGAATATATATTCAAATAGTAAAAAAACACAACAGATATTTGAATATGAAAATTGAATGTGAAAAAAAGCAGCACTACCGAGGCTGTCTACCCCGCACGTACTGAATGCACCGCATGACGCCAGTCGCACAACACCACTTTCATTAATTAAAAATGAAATGCAACATTAGGTCGAGCCGAACAAGGAATAATTCAACAATAACTGTAATGATGGAGAGAATTCTTCCGCAGGGAAGGACACCGTGTCCTAATGCCGGGATCACACTACACGATATTTTTGTCTTTGATGATGGTCGCCATGTCAGATCTAACGATCACAGCACCATATCTCTTGCAGTGTCTTGGTCAGGTGACTGGCAAGACTACACGTATGACCACGACCAATCATGGCACGTCGTATTCCAAGATCATGCGCGAGTTCAAACGTCACGGGGAGGCGGTTGAAGCAACTGTCAATCATGGCGACAGAAGCGTTGTGTGTGATGAAGTGCTTCTGCTTTTTCTCGCCAACATTTGTCTATTTTGACTCTGTCATGGTACTCCCTCGACGAAACGTCAAATAGGCAGCGGTACAGTTGCCACAACTCAATGAATTTTTCGTCAGTTTCGTTGTCCCACCTGACAGCAGCAAACTCGAAATCCCTCCTCCTTTTCGCCATGTTTGTTTATTACCAAGTGACCTGACTGCGACTGCCCGCTGGAGAGAGCACCTGATTGGTCAACGCAAAGGAACACGTCGTTGGAGATGTCACACTAGGCGTGTCAAAATGAAAAATTCTGACAGGCTAGACTTTTCCTGGGGGTGTCTTAGGGCGTCCCAGACGTGGCGTCGGTTGTCGTGTACTATGACACACTACACAAGATAAGAGGATCGATTTTCGCACACGACACTCATTTATCGTTCCTGATCCCCTAGGACGGCCATGTCGGGCTATAAATCGGGCTGAGATTGTGTAGTCTGAACCGGGCATAACAGCAAGGGCTACCTTACGTCCGGTAAAAAAAAAACACGTTATCAGCTGTGTGCAGAAAACACACGTTTTGATATTGTGATATTTACTGGAAATGACTTAGCCAACAGTTACGGATGATCTCCTGGGGATCCTGTGTGATTAATCACGATTAACTATTTTAATAGATTGAGAGCCGTAGTTCAAACCTGTGTTTTTAGAATGAATATTCAAACATAATTTTTGGCCAATTTTGACAGCTAAAAAGCAATCCAAAACGCAATGAAACTAAAACTTGTGTAAAATTCTCTCATGGTAAGACAGGTGGTCATTCAGCAGCTCTCCAAGCTTTCAGACTGTTGTCTGTTCGGACATCCAGTACTAAAGGGGAAACTTGTATATCTCTGCCTTTGACAGCGAAGTGGGCCAAAACCCACTGCTGAGGGGGAAGTTTATCCCTGTTACACACTGTGACTACAATCTGCTGCAGGTTGGCGCAGGAGGCGAGGCTTGGCCTGCAGAGACTTGACAGAGCTGATGCCAATCACATTTACAGGGTATAAAGTGAGAGATAAATGCTGCGCCGTCTCACAAGGTTACATGGGAAATATTATTTTCACGACTCCAAAAGCAGTGAGATTTTGATTGTAGCTGATAAATCACAAACAGACGAGGACTGTTATGTCCACAGAGACCACGTATGGCGCACAATGGGAAATAATTTTATCCTGAATTGCAGTGATCCATCACTTTACAGCATATAATAAACAGGCTTACGCTACAGAAAGAGGTTCACTTCATGAGTATGAATGAAGGGTCTACTAGCCAAGCCTTCATGTACCTCCACGACAGAAAATGTAATTATTTAATAAAAATGGCTGTCACAAGTTTCGATGACAGCATGCAGCGCCGCACAAATTAAACACGAGAGAGTCTGCATTCATTGCTTCGTGCCACATGGCTCTCCCAGAAAACACACCCACTCTGAGAAACACTGACGTCTGGTTGCTCCGCCGAGGACGTTTGTCAGCCAACCTGTTTTGTGCTGTCAACAATGACGAGAGGGCGTGGGCCTCCTTATTCACTTCTACAGTACAAGCTGTTACAGTACGCTCAACACGGAGCCTTGGCAAATGTCTGCGCCGTGGAAGAAGAAGACGAGGCAGGGTGATTGGCAGCCAGCCAAGCTTGCATACAAAACCACAAGAGTGTGGAAACGGAGCGAGAGTGAAGGAGAGTGAGTGGGGGAGGAGCTTGGCTGAGCTTTTTATCACAGGGCCATAATTCACTCTCTTGTAAACACTGTCTACCAATACACCGCCTGCTCTACGTAGGCTCAACCAGAGCTGGAATAAAGGGATTTTGCAGCACACATCAAGGCCAACCAGTGTGGCGTTGTTTCCCAGCAGGCACTGATATTGGATTTCTGCTAAGCTGGAGATTCTGTACCACGGGGCAGTGGTGCTGCTGTGACAACATACAATCCCTAAACAGCAGGACGATCTGCTGTCGGGCATGACCTTTAAAGCAAAAGGCTATCTGTCAAACACCTTTAGGTAGACGCAGCCGTCCCACGGCTAACACAGCACTTATGCACAAACAATGAAGGTCAACAGCTCCGCCCCGTCCACCCTGCTGCTCTGCTCGTCCACTGATTATATACATTTCTGATTTGATCGAGATGGCTGGTTCCTGGATGTAGAGAGACAACACTGGTAGGCTTTATACAGAGATACAGGAAACAGGGTGGTGAGAGGAAACAGTTCCTGTTGTTAAATTATCTAGTTAGAGGAAGAAGAGAAGACAACAAGCATTTAGTCAGCAGCTCAACAGATGTGTTACTCACCTTCTCCAGTTGTTGTCCAGAGGTGGGGACAGGTACACGGCTCCATACGGAGAGCTCTCTATGTAGGATTTAGTTAAGGAAGTTATTTGCACAAATACAGAAACATCACTGTGATATTATATATATAACATCAAGTACAAACAAATTTCAGATTGACAGCAGGTGGCAACCTCTGGGTCTGAAAAGTGAAGCCAAAGCTGAAGTGCCTTAAACCTGCATTTTCTCCAACAGCCAGCAGGGGGCGACTCCTCTAGTTGTAGAAAGAAGTCTGATTGTACAGAAGTCTATGAGAAAATGAGCCTACTTCTCACTTGATTTATTACCTGAGTAAACATTTTAAACATGAGTTTATGATCTCAATCGCTAGTTTCAAGTCTTCTTCAATACAGCATGATGTTCATTTAGTAAATTATGATGTCATTTAGAGTCAAATACGGGATGCTTTAGGGCGGGGCTACCTTTTGATTGACAGGTCGCTACCATGGCGTTGTCCAGAACGGACAAACCAAACACCGCCTCTAGTGAGAGACAGGAAGAGATGTGTTTTTGGATATCAGTGGGCAAAACCGCTGTCTTCATTTCCAAAACAATGTATCCGAGGTCTAATTCATTCAAAGGAAACTTTACAGATTTTCAACAGACTCTGCATCACTGCAACGCGGCAGTACATGCAGTGAACGTCCACCGGATGATGATGCGAAATAACTTGTGTTTTTTTGCCAATGGGTGAGCATAGAGGCTCCGGGCGCCATTCATCTACGTATCAATCTAAACTCTAAGCCCGCCCGCTTTTTAGCGGCCAAATGCAAATGACTTGATTTAAAGCCCTCCTGCAACTGTACACTGATCAAATATTCCGTTTCAAAGTGAGATATGTCACAGCACAACACTTAGAAAGGCTCTAACTTCCGTTTCATGGGGACTTTATTAAGAATGAAACAAGGATGTGTTCTAAACTCAACTGCTTGTCATGTAATCTTGGAGGATTAAAGTCTGACATGTTCGAAGAGAAAAGAAAACATTCATGTTGTAAGCTCGTTCTCATCAAAGCCCTACAGCGGTGAAAGACAAGTGTGAACAATGGAGCTGCCTTTTTCAAATACTTAACGAATCAATGACGGCATTATTTGAGTTACTACTGAAGGCAGAGGCAGAGTTCCTGGCTTTGTGTGAGGAAGGGCAGGACTTCAGTCGGGTGGTGTTTTGTCTTGCCGACACTAGTCTCTTCTTTTAGAGTTTTGAGCGTGGAGCTCGTCTCCTCTCTGGGTAGCCGTTTGGGGAGGGGCGTTGAAAATGTTGACCGATCAACAAAAACAAATTACAGCAGACATTTGGTGCCACACAAGGACAACCTCTGTTCTAACACAGCATCTGTTAAGGCCTTGAACAAATTATTATCAGCAGTGAGTGAGACAGATTTACAGACTGGAGCCGTGCTATCACCCCTCACAGTAAACAAGGGATAAGCCCCCTTTTTCAAATATACACAAACACAACTAAGTGGAAAAGGGACACTATTGTGGATTTGCAGAGGAGGAACTATCCAGTCAAACTGGTTCTCTGACTGGTTCATGTGCTCTTACTTGACACCATTCAACAACTATAGTAGTGGGGTCAACTCTAAACTGTAGATGGCGTGCTTAAGTTGTGTGTACAAACTACACAAGTAGTGACTGTAAAATGTTAAATATAATTCAAAGATCACCCTCTATTTCTTTAACCAATCAGAGCCATGAAACTACTTCAAAACACATCCATTTTCGAAATATGGCACTGTGATTTGACACACATTTTTATTTTCAAGATGTTGCGCTGCTTCCTGTCATCATCATTTAAACCGCTCTGCACAGCAGATGATGGTCTAGACTGCAGCTGCCAGACTGAACTGATTCTCAGTGGATGAAGGACCGGCTCTGTGGAACAGGAGAACTACGGACCTGCCAAGAACTTTATGTTTTTTTCTCTCTTTTTTTTCACTTTGTGTTTTTTCCAACATGAGAAAATGTTTCAAATGTTAAATGTTGTCTAAAAACAAGCAGCCGTTATAGCTCCAGTAGCTCTTCTATTGGTTGACACAACACGGGCCAGCCTTCGCTGCCCACGTGCATCAATGAGCCTCGAGTCCGACCCTGTCGCCGGTTCACCGGTTTTCCTTCTTTGGATCACTTTTGGTCGGTCCTGACCACTGCAGACCGGGAACATCCCACAAGAGCTTCAGTGTTGGAGATGCTCTGACCCAGTCGTCTAGCCATCACAATGTGGCCCTTGTCAAAGTCGCTCACATCCTTACGCTGGCCCATTTTTTTTTGCTTCCAACACAAAGTTCAAAATGTTCACTTGCTGTCTGAGATATCCCCCCCACTGCCAGGTGCCATTGTAACAACATAATCAATGTTATTCACTTCACCTTTCAGTGGTCTTAATGTTGTGGCTGATCGGTGTAGGTGTGCAAGCTACTGCTGACATTTACCCTGATGAAGTGTCGGTCGCAACGCCCATAGTCTTAAAAAAAGATAAATGTAGGCAAATACATATTCTATACAGCAAATAAACTTTCATGAGTGTCAGTTTTTTCTGTCTGGAACAGAAAAAGGTGACAGACTATCCACCTTCCCACATGACCTAGAGACCTGACCTCTTCAGGTCTGTGTTGGTCTTGTTTTCTGTGTCAATCTCTACCATGACCTCTGACCTCTTCTGTAACACACATGCCTGCTCAAACAAATGCACATCATGTTTTTCCTCAAACACATAAACGGATTTAAGAACTGACTTGAGAGCTCATCATTCCCTCTGCTGAGATTTTAAGACTGACAAATAAAAATGCACTCGCGAAGGAGATGCTGAGACGTCCCCTCAGACACGCAGTCCTCTCTGTCTATTTTGGCACCACCGGGTGACCTTTCCACCATTTTGCCCAGACCATCTATACACGTACATGTACAGAGCGCATATGTGTGGAACCAACACCACCCACCAAACACAAATGGACCAACTGCTTCTTTTTCTTTTTGATACTAACAAGAGCAGACTTTTATAGGAGTGCCTCCACCCACGCTGTGTACATTACAGCATGTTCTACATTACAACACGTAGTCACAATAAACAGGAACATTTAAAACAACCCACGGAGCTTGCTTATATTGTCTAAATTAATTCAAGTTGAAGTGCTGATCAATCAGGAACCCTTCGAAACAGCCAAGTATGTTTAGAGCTATGCTACACTGGTTGAACTTTTGGCAATATAAACAGTCAAACATCCCACTCAATGTAGGTCAGCCCAATCTATTGTACACATCAACCCTGCCCACACATGTACGGCCCCGTACAAACTGTAGAAACAAGCTAGTTTCATCAATGATGTCATACTTTACGGACAATGAAGGAAAAACAAATGCATTAATGGAATGTTTTCCTCAAAATACCACATTAAATCATAATAACCATTACGTTACACATCTGTTCCAATTGTTCTCCACAGAGATACACGCTGGTATGACATCACATGCTGGGACGCGGGACCAGCTCGTCTCCAGCTATCACACACACACCATAGTGACAGGTCACTGAATCATCTCTGTAATACAGAGATCTGCTTATTAAAACGCTACGAGGTGGGGGCGTGCTGATGGATCAGTGGGCTGAGGGGTGTTTCATGTAAATTGGACATATTGGGTGTGAATCCAGATCAGGAAATTAAATCCATGTCCTGTGTCTAATAAAAAATAACAATATATTATTCATAAAGAACCTTTTTTAAACAATATAGACAAAATGTTTTACAGAATAAAATGACTAATTAAGTAATAATATTGACGTAGGAGATCATACATGTACTGTTTTAAAGATCATTTATAAGAACCACTTTTGTATGGCCATGTATAGAGTCATAATAGGGACTGTACATACTGTAGTGGTCTCATTGAGAATAATAACGGACACTTGACCTCGATCTTCCTGCACTTCTGTGATGATTTCTTAAGTGCTTAAATCAACTTCTTAAAAGGGAAGCTTCAGTATTTTTCAACCTGGACCCTGTTTCCCCATGTTTTTGTGTCTAAAGGCGTTTTCGGACCGGAGGAACGTTTTCATAGCTCTAAGAACTTAGTTCCAAAAACCCCTTTTCATTGTGTCCAGATCACAAGAACTAGGAAAAGATCTTAGTTCCTAGAACGCCGTTTTGAGGGACTTTTTTTAGCTCCTATTTCAGAGTAGGTACTCTCTCAGCACAAGAGGAACCGTGAGTGATGTAAGTGACGTAAGTGCACCAGCACCACCGTTTTTAAAAAAACCTGTTAGCCGTGTAAACAACAGACAACATAAAACATAGACAACAGCTCGTAACAAAATAAATGGAAGAAAACATGGACAAATGCACCGACAGTGAAGTCCAGAAGTTAACTTGTTCATGAGCACACACCCACTGAGACAAAGGCTAACCCAGTAGCACAAAGACTAACCCTGTAGCACAAAGGCTAACCCAGTAGCACAAAGACTAACCCTGTAGCACAAAGACTAACCCTGTAGCACAAAGGCTAACCCAGTAGCACAAAGACTAACCCAGTAGCACAAAGACTAACCCAGTAGCACAAAGGCTAACCTAGAGCCGAAGAACGATAGCCGATTCAAACTGAAATCGCAAAAGGTACTTTCGTGACGGCTATTTTGCTTGAGTTTATATGATTGTGGCATATAACAGAGTTTTATTCTTATATTACAGAAAAAGCTAGGAGAGCTTGTGAAGCATAGCGAACTAGCCAAACAACAAACTCTGCCCGTTTCCACCATGAATGTGTTCCACTATTCCACCGTTGTCTTCCAGCAACACGTCACCTCGCCAGATTTCACAACGAGACTTCTCTTTGAGCGAGACTCTTTCCATAATGTTGTCAGACACTTATAATAACAATCAGAGCCGGTCATGGCAAAAACAAGCACTTTTAGTGGACGTAAATGACGCTTGCCCCAATAGGATTACATTACAACCCGTGAGCAGATGCCATCTGAAGCGCTCTCCCTCAATACTGGACCAATTCCAGAAATTGTTGTCCCTATTAGTCAGTTGGACACAAAACATGAGAAAATAGGTTGAAAAATATAGAAGTTACCCTTTAAGTGCCAAATGTGGAAGTAGTGCTTTCATTTTACTTTTCAGGATTATTTCCAAGTTACACAAGGCAATTCATTATTCTATAATTTAATAATTGCTGATAATAAGTTTTTGTGTCTCTATTCTGTAATACATGAGATACCTACTCATCCAGATGAATTGTGACGCACGCCGCACATGTGATAGCGGACTGGTGACAACATTCACGGTGATTAGCTGTGCATTGTAAAATGGGACCAGTTTATAATATAACAGCTTTTAAAAAACGTACAAAGCCTGAATTATATAAACCATGAAAATTGTGATCAAAAAATAGCAGGAAAAAAAAAAGACACATTTTTCTGCACTTACTCACTCCAACACTCGGAGGAGACTCGGTGGGAAATGTATTTTAAAGGGTGTCGCTGAGAGCTAAAGTGCAAACACTCCCGCTTATGTTCCTCCCTCTGTGTGTTATCACCATCATAACAATTAGACCCCTTCTGCAGCTTTCTCATAAAAAATCACATCTTCTGCTACACTTGTACAAACCCCAAGAGTGCATTCACAGAGTATGCTGAGGATCTCCTACTGTCAATGTCCGTTAGGCAGAAGTAAAGCGCACCGTCTCTGCGTCACTTTTCAAATTAGCATAATGACTAATTCCGTTCCCGAGGCTACAAAACAGCTGCCTACACTGGTGTAGTGTCGTCACGCTCGAAACCACAGCACGAAGACAAACCGCCATTAAAAAGAAGAAAACAACAATAAAGACCAACCACCCGGAAGCCGCAACACCCACTTCCAGATCGCTGATTGCCCTTTGAGGTCTCCTACTGTCAATGATTTTAGGCTTGGAAGGATATCTGCCGTCCGTGCTTGTCGATGGGTCGGCGGTGGGGAGAGTTGATGCGGTTGCGGTCCCTGTTGACCCTCTCGACCAGCCCATGGTGGCGGGTCCCTCTGACAGAGTCCAATCCTGACGGAAAGCCACCCTATAAAAAGAGACATCAGACATTTAAGACACTTAAGACAGGCAGTTTCCCCTAGGTTGGCAGGGAGGGAGGGAGAAAGAAGGGCATTTATCAAATGTCATTTTAATCAAACTTCAGTTATGCTCCAATTTTGTTAATTTAGCTGAAACCAAAACATAATTTGTATTCATGTAAAACCTCAGGCTTTTATAAACTGTTTTACCACATTGTATTGAAACACTCCCTGACAATTATACGGTCATGTGATGACGTTTAGAATGTTTTCACCGCTCTTCAAACACAAAGGACTGCTGATTAACACTACAGGCACAAATATAGCATTTAGAAATGACAAACCGTAGTGCATAGAGTCATGACTGCGTAAAGATGTACAATAAACAATACTTTCATCAAAATGCCAGCTTTGAATGCAACATTAATGCATCATATAGCAATGAAATGAATGTAAATGTTTTAGAGCTGCAACGATTAATCGATTAGTTGTCAACAATTAAATTAAATCGACAACTATTTTGATAATTGGTTTGGATTGAATTCCAGCTTCTTACATGTGAATATTTTCTGGTTTCTTTCCTCCTCTATGACAGTAAACTGAATATCTTTGAGTTGTGGACAAAACAAGACATTTGAGGACGTCTTCTTGGGCTTTGGAAACACTGATCAACATTTTTCACCATTTTCTGACATTTTATAGACCAAACCACTAATCGATTAAATCCAGAAAATAATCAACAATGAAAATAATAGTTAGTTGCAGCCCTAAAATATTTGATACTCAAACAGTCATTTCAAAAGAGCATCGCTTCAACCAGTCAGAGTGAATAAATATGAGAGGAAAAGAAAGAGGAAAGAACTACATACATTTCTTGCCTTTTATTGTGTACATTGAAATGAAAAAGTCTTGATGAATTGAAGTAAATCGGTGCCGCGTTTAACAACAGCAAAACTATATCAAAACATTCATTTACAAACTCTCACACAACTCGTGGAGTATAATCCAACTCTCATTTATCAAGTCGTATGCTCACTATTTCCGAAACACAAGCATCTTCACTAAAACCTGAATATTAAAAACACTTCGGACTCTTTTTATGCAGAAGTGTTTTAAAGGTCCCATATTGTGCTAATTTCCAGGTCCATACTTATACTTTGTGTTTCTACTAGAACATGTTTACATGCTGTAATGTTCAAAAAAACCTTCATTTTCCTCATACTGCCTGAATTTACCCTCCTGTCTGAAACGCTCTGTTTTAGCACATTTCAGCGGAATTGCGTTGCTAGACAACAATTTGGGTCCATGTTTACTTCCTGTCTGCTGATGTAATTCACATACACTGCAACTGGAAATAAACTGGGACACATTTAGAATGTTTACGTTTAAAACTGTGAAATGGTCTAAATATTGTATATTTGTGACCTCACAAATGGACAGAAATACTGACGGCTTGTTTCAGCGGCACAGTTTCTTAATACAGGCTGTGTGTATCTCTCTGTGGATTGAGCTTTTCGATACTTTCACAGTATTTATCCAGCACTTAAACCTGCTATATAATATAAAAGACATTGAAAATCTCACTTTTTACAAAATGGGACCTTTAAATAGTAACGTTTTAGTGAAGATGCATGTGTTTGGAAAGTAGTGAACATACGACCAGATAAATGAGACTTGGATTATACTGCACTAGTTGTGTGAGAGTTTGTAAACGGATGTTTTGATATAGTTTTCCTTTTGTCAACCGTGGCCCCCATTTACTTCAATTCATCAAGATTTTTCTCTGTTTTTTGAGTCTTTGTTCACCGTGGAGGCATGAGAGAAAAACAAAGTTTTCTTCAAGAATTCGAGGTAACACAGGGTGAGTAATTGATATACAAATGGTTATTTTTGTGGGTGAATCACTCCTTTAAAAGTATCAGTGTGTAGGATTTGGTGGCTTCTAGTGGTGTGGTTGCAGATTGCAACCAACTGAGTACCCCTCCTCTCACTCCTCCCTTTCCAAGACTGCGGTAACGTGAGCCGTCAAATGCAAAACCGTTCACTTCCTTACCGTAATAACACTACTTTAAGAGCAACAGAAGTCAGATGGCGGCTGGCGGTACCACGGTTTTACACTCACGTTACCGCTGTTTCACTTCGCTGTGTCTGAGAACTACGGTGGCCTTCAGGTAAAGTAAAAACGTGAAAGTCTCTCTCTAGAGCCAGAGTTTGGTTTGTCCGTA
This sequence comes from Sebastes umbrosus, assembly GCF_015220745.1. NCBI lineage: Eukaryota > Metazoa > Chordata > Actinopteri > Perciformes > Sebastidae > Sebastes > Sebastes umbrosus. Next base: position 2,971,587 of record NC_051270.1, on the reverse strand, counting down.
CTGGGCTACTGTAGAAACATGGCGGTCTCCTTGAAGAAGACCCGCTCCTTATGTAGATATAAAGGGCTCATTCTAAGCTAACAAAAACACAGAGATTCTTTGTTTCAAGTAATTATACTTGAAAGAAAACATAGTTAATAATATATAATTAATATTATATTCCCTTTCTGTTAATAGATCCACCAAAATGTTACACACTGTTCCTTTAAAGCCTCAGTCCTTTATCACCCTGTTTTTACCAGCTATCAGAGACCACACAGTTCAAAAACAAAAACCTCCGAGTTTGAATATATGATCCACATTTGATTGTTGATCATGTGCGCACTCACTGCACACAAACTGCAGATTGGAGATTTAGTGAGCTTAGTGAGCGCTACATTAAGCACGCTGCATTCATTTAATTAAATTCGGGCTAACAAATGGTTATCATCAAGTGGGATCTAGAAGCCATTTAGTTTGTGGAGTTTTGCTCCCAGAAGAGACGGTGAATGGACTCCATGAGTGAGAGTTTTTCTCCCTCCTCCATGTAGGGATTGATTTCTGGACGTGACCACGCCGTTGCAATTACTGCTCCAACTCAAAGGGCCATTATTTCAAGTAACAAGGGCACGTTTCACCTGGACGCTGTGTATCCCAGTAGAGCCCACTCCTCGGAGAGCTGACACAGATACAGATACGCCGAGTGCTGCAGAGAAGCGCTGCTTTGCTTGAACGAATACCGAGAACTACTGCACTGATCTTTTATTCCATCTTTTTTACCGTCTGCAGCTGAATTATTTAACGCTCTCAGGAGAAGCTTGTCTGCACTTCTGAAGGTCCAGAACAGCATTTTCGTAATTTGCAGTGAGGCCGGTGGTTCTCAATGTGGGCGCCTTGAGGACGGGCTACGGCGAGCGCCGCAAGATTTATCATAATCGTTGTGCATTTATTTATGTGTTTTTAATAACTTTTCACCACATTTTCTAAAAAATATAACTTTTAATGTTATAATAAAACATTTAACATATTAGTGTATTTAATTGTTTTCATTGTTTATTTTAATATAGTTCAATATTTATCTGTAAACCTGTTGGTTGTCATTCTGAGGGATTGAAAATGTATGGAGGACGGAACCTGCCAAAATTAAAAATAAATAAATGAATAAATGACTCGATAAATAAATAAATAAATATGTCTTTAAATGTACCAAAAATAATATTAAAAATAAATGTAGCCATTAATGAAATGATGAAATGTGCCATAAATGTATATTTCTGTTTAAATTTGCTTCTTTATTTATTTATCTTTGTATTAATTTATTTATTTACTTACTCTTCTGTTTAATTTTCGCTTTTACTTATTTATGTAATTATTTTTTTAATTAATTAATTAATTTCTGCATTTATTTTTTAGCTATTCATTTATTTTTGCATACATTTTCTATTTATTCAAATGCATGTATTTATACATTAATTTATTTATTTCTGAATGATTTCCCTTTACATTTCACCCCTTTTTTATTTCCCCAAACTTATTTATGTATTTATTTTCTTTATGCATCTCTGCCTCATTATGCAAATGAAGGGGCTGTGCATTGAAAATGTTACTTAGGTAAAAGTATGGAAGTGTAATCAGGAAAATGTACTTAAAGTATTAAAAGTACTCAATGCAGAAAAATCCTCAAATGAAAAACGATTGAAACAAAAAAAATAGCTCTGTTAATCAACTAATTGATTAATTGGCTAATCATTTCAGCTGTACGTGTAGGCCTTTATATTGTTGGGTAGTTTTTTGTGTGCAAAAATCTTAATTTGTAAAGTAACTAAAGCTGTCAGATAAATGTAGTGGAGCAGAAAGTAGAAAGTGGCATGAAAAGACTCAAGTAAAGTACTTGAGTAAATGTACTTAGTCACATTCCCTCACTAATAATATAACAATAATTAAAAAATTAACAATGTGTGATTAATAATGTTGGGTTGGGTGGCTCAGGGGGCCATGACAAAAAAATTCCTTTCCTTAGAACTGAGGGTTATTGTGCTCAGACCTTGGAAAACCCCTGACTGAGAACAAGACCTTGAATTCGGTAGATCCCAAGGGAAGTACGGTTTTAAAGAAAATATTCACGTTTAGTTTCACATCAAACATCTGTTTGTTTAAAAGAGAACATTTGAGTACATTCACACAAAATAAACTCCACTGATTTACAGCCCCGGAACATCAACTGTATAAGGCTGTGTTCAGAGTGACACTGTGTGAAAAAAATGCCGCCTCCTCATTTATTCGAATCGCACTGCTGTGTTGGCACAGCTGGAGTGCCGATGCAGAGGGCTCAGTCAAAAAAGAAAAAATAGCAGGAGAGGGCCACCCCGCAAAAAAGAAATGTTGAACCTGGTTCAACTTTTGCTGCAACACAATGGGACATCATGGATGCAAAGCGCACATTCCTGGGCAGCCTCTTGTCTGTTTTTAACACACTGAACACCTCGTAACAAACGCAAGATGACTGTTATTGTGTGGTCAGACCTTAGTGGCGGCATGATTGCATATAAAGTCAATGGAAAGACATAAATTCAACCGGGGCAGCACGAACTGACGCAAAGACAGATCCATGTCAGCTGAAAATGATTCAACTTAGGGCTGCAATTAACGATTATTTCCATTATCAATTAATCTGCTGATTATTGTCTAGATGAATCGATTAATTGTCAGGTCAAACTGTTGTGAAAAATGTCCATCCCAGTTTCTTAAAGTCCAAGATGATGTCTTTAAATGTCTTGTTTTGTCAGTCCAAAACCCAAAGATATTCACTTTAACGTGATATAAAACAGACTAAAGCACGAAATCTCCATATATGAGAGGCTGAAAACAGCATTTGTGCATGGAAAATTACTTTAATGATTAATCGATTATCAAAATAGTTGTGATTATTTTTCTGTCGACTAATCGTTGCCGCTCTAATTCAACTTGAGTGAAAAATTTGTGTGCTTTCTGTCTGAACACACCTTAAGAAACAATTTACACTGGATGGACAAAATACATCACATATGGTGTTCAACATAGAGTCTTAATTCACTGCAATAACCCTGGAATAAATACTACTGATGATAAACCTAAAGGGTTGGTTTCCCAGACAGAGATTGTGTAATGTCCTGGACTAAAACTAAATTCTATTGAAGTGAATTTGGAACTTAATATTTACTGAAATTATAAACTGTCTAGGACTAGGCAAGCAGTCCATAATGTTTAGTTTAGCTGACTGTAAAAGAGAAATGTTGATGCATTTTGAAATCCTAGTATGCGGTGTGGGGCTGTATTTTTTGACCATGATGAGAGCTCACCTGGAATTCGATGCTGGTGTTGCCGATCTGATTGACGTTGGGAAGAGAGCCGTAGTACTGCGCCCGCGTTTGAGTCAAACGAAGCTGCTGGACCTTCTGAAACTGCACCTGTCAGTCAAAAGAGGGACAAAACACGATTGGTGTTGATTAGGGCTTTTCTTTCCCACCATTGTCATTGCTTCTCAAATAAGAGAAATAAACCTATACATCAGCGCTGTGTCTGAAATCAGACTACCATTTTCAACTGTCTATGTATGCCTCTTCAACGCAGCAAACTGGATGTACAGAATTCAAAAAAGTCAGTCTAACTGTCAACATTACAAATACTATACATTTAAGCCTGAATGCCAAACAACCAAATGAATCAAATGCTCTGCTGTAATATACAAAAGCATCCAAAATAATTGATAAACACTGCAGCAATATTTGTAATTTAAGGGACACAAAACAAGGGAACACATTCTAGGAAATGGGCAGCTTGGCCTCCAGGCTTGGCCACTCCACCAGCCAGGAGATGACACAACGATTACCTGGCACAAAACAGAAGTCGGCTTGTTCTGCCGCCACGGTACGATAAACAGAGCCAATCATCTGCTGTTATCAGGAAAAAGGCAAATTAGAGGGGAATTTCTTCTTTAGACTGCCAAAAGGGCAAAATTTGAATCTCAAAGACTGACCTAATTTGATTTTATCAATAGATTTACAACGAATGGACAGAGCTCTTTCATTGTGAATATGACAAGATATTAAGATTGGGCTAAAGTGGGAGTAAAAACCATAGACTGTATAAAATATGGACGTAGTCACCGTGACGTCCCCCACAGGTTTCTGAAGACCCATTGTGACGCTCAAAGTGGGCGGCTCCGGCCGTCGCCATCTTGGCAGTGATGACACAGCCTAACTCCCGAATGGGCAAAGAGGTGGATCATCGATGGAGCTGAGTCGGCCCCTAGCTAGCAGCTAGCGACCTGGTACGACACCCAGCTGTCACTAAAAGCGGCCACGCCCTCAATAGTGCCAAACTTTAAGCCTTAATATGATTTAAACAGGTGAGTTATATAAAAATTTGCTATAGAGACCGAGACTATTTTTGTATTAGGCTGTGAACATGTTTATTTCTGCTGTATGGTTGGTCATTTTAACATAGAGGTGTCTATGGAGATTGACTCACTTTAGGAGCCAGACTCAGATGTTGGCCTCAATTCTCAGCACCGGAGTTTGACGCTGGTCAATATCTTATCCTTTGGTACATTTGTCAGTTTATGCATAGCATTGTACTACAGCCACGTTCTGTTAATTTATTCAGCGGTGAGTGCATTTATTTTGTTTACTAGGGCTGTGTATTGGCATAATATGTAAGGGATAATGTACAGCGAGCCTGGTCACAACAATGACCCGTTAGCTGTACATTATCTTGCTTATTACACAGCTACTTACTGAAGAAATCAATATTTTTACACAAAAGCGGTCCGCCAGAGTCCGACATCAGAACTGCGCCCATAGCAACGGTCTGTTATACATAGCAACGGTCTGTTATACATAGCAACGGTCTGTTATGCATAGCAACGGTCTGTTATAAAGACATTACAGACCGTAGAACGCCGTGATTGACCAATCAGAATCAAGTATTCAACACAGCCGTGTAATAAACTGCAATACTGTAAACAAGGCGATATATATATTCAGATTTTTTCAAATCTAATTTTTGGAAAACTGTCATAGTATAGAGAACACACCAGAAATACACCATTTTAGAATAGGCAGAATAACACATTTGTACTTCATGCAAAAAATGCATGTCGAATCGAATAGCGTCCGATTTTTAAGAGGTTAATCAAAAATCAATACAGTGTTTTGGAGAATCGATACAGTATCACAATACATAATATCGTAATGTGTATCGATATTTTCTTAGACCCCTATTGTTTACCTTCATCTAATTTTTTGACTTAATTTCAATAAGCGCTGTCCCCTCTTAGTCGACTAATCAGACGTTTTGGTGTTATAGACGACTAAGATTTCTTTCGTCGTTTTTTTATGCTTTTTCCATGCTGGATGTCTTATTTCCAAGAAACTTATCAGCACATCTCTGGTAAGCACCAGATTTAAAGTGGTGCTTTTGTGTGATTCTTTGTAGAGAAAATCAGGTTTCACAGATCTGTCGATTAGTTGACAAAATCATATGACTGTCAGTCGAATAAGAATTTCTTTGGTCAAGGGCTACCCTAATTTCATCAGCATTCATGGGCATCTAAGGCCAGTAGACAGAAGCAAAAAAACAGTTGCAATAGTTACAACATCAGTTACAACAACAAAAACTATAGTTTCTTGTCCTGAAAAAAAGCAAAAACAAACCTGACAGTCATGCTGTGGATACTTTCCCTTTCTCTGCACTTTAGAGCCCGAGATGAGATACTAATAAAAATGTAGTCTTTGCAAAAACTTCGAAGACACTGCGTCTATAATTCTGAGATAACCTTGAAAGCTGCACCCAAACTGATTCAGAGGACGCACATTTCAAATGTAGCAGGGACAACAAAATGTTAATTTATATCTCTGAATGACCAATGAATGTCAGATTACAACTTTCCCTACCGCCCTAAACAGAGGGACATATTTCAGACTGTGATTAATTTTTATGTCCCACCAACAGTCAATTTTCCATCTAGGACAAATGAAAATATATATTAAAAAAAAAACACAAATCCCCATTTAAACCTCTTACTCCAGTGTTGGTGTCAGCTCTTACATAACATTAAACATGAAGACTTTACACATTTATGGTTCACAGGGATACCAGCTTGCAGCAGCTGAGTGAAGGCTTGAGTCTGTTTGTGCTCTCGAGGACTTCAGAGCCCCTCGGGGGGGTTATATTCAGTCTTTGGTCACTGGTGTAAACGTTGAAGCAGCTACTTCTAATTCCAGCTGTTTGCTGGCAGTGTGTCCTGACCAGCCTCGGCCTCGCTGACTGGGCTTTTCTGTCTCACAGGGTCAATGACAGTTCATACCTTATAGCAAACTTCATTCAAGGTCGCCTCAAAACCACATCCTCTCCCGACTGTGGCCATTCAGGACTCACAGAAAGAGCACATTGAAAACCAATGGCATGAGGATAATGTGAAAAGGACCTTTTTTATCCTCCCAGGGTTATTCACTATTTTTACTACTTGGAATGTGTAGTGCATATGTTTGAAATTGTCATGTCAATTTTTATAACTGCATGCCCCAAAAGAAAAGTCTGTTCGAAATTTCTGGTCTGAAAGGAGAAATTCACCTACTTTTAAACATTATAAAAGACTTGGATATCAACAGGTTTTTTGGATATGGACAAATATCACAACAACGACTTTTTCAAGGAGGTGGTTGAAGGAATGAAAGAGGGAGGCTGTGTTCGCCACCGGTTACGTTAATCGGAGTATGCACCGCTGATGTAAACAGAAAGATTCTAAAGATATTGTCTTTTTCAGAATAAGGGCAAAAAACATAATATTTTGTGCATGTAAACGTATTCACTTATTCAGAATATCTAGAGGCACTCAGTAAAAGACAACTGGAGACCTGAAGAAGCATCTTGAATGAGTGGTGACCAAATATTTTCAAGAGTTAAACACCAAACTCTGTTGCTCTCACATAGTAATTGCACATCTGACCTATGATTAGTACAGTTAACAACACTAACTAGAATGGCACTCGGAGACCGCAGACCTCCGCCCAAGCGTGACTTTAAAAACAGATCAAAGCTCACAGCTGGCGGTACCGTGAGGTGGGCGGCTTATTATTAACACGTGTTTCCGAGTAAAGTATCGGCGGATGCCTCTCTCATTCAGCAGCCTTGTTATGTCTGTATAACGTTGTCTGTCATCCCGTCATCTACCACTTTTTTCTGTCTCACCGCGGACGGCCAGCAGCTCCCACACACGTATCTCTCTGCTCTCAGAAGAAGGCGTGGTCATGCGTCAACGCATCATCAGTTACACTACACGTTTTATACCCTATGGTCTTAAAGCTCAGGCTGATCGGAATCCTTAAAAATATTCCTGAATCCAGATCATGATCCGGATTGCCACCAAAATCTAATAGATTGCTTATTGTGCTACACCTCACCCCTCCAAAAACTTTAATTCAAATCCATGGCGGACTTTTGGAGTAATCCTGCTAACGGACAAACAAACAAACCAATGCCGGTGAAAACATAACCTCCTTCCTAGGCCTTTCGGCCTTGGCGGAAGAAAACAAACTATAATTTTGGCATTGATATTCATCTATCTATCATTATAAACATCAGTATCATCATCATCTCCTTCTTAAAACAACAGGCCATATTATTTTTCTAATAATAATATAGCTTCTTGATTTTAGGGCTGCAATTGAGGATTATTTTTTATCTCGACCAAAAGAAATTCTTAGTTGAATAACACTTCTACGATTTTGCGACTAACCGATTAAATCTTGTTTTCGAAAGATGTGCTCAGAAGGTTCTTGGAAATAAGTCATTCTGCATGAAAAAAAGAAACGACTTATCAACTAAAAAACTCTTAGTTGACTAAAACGACCGATGAGTCAACTAATCAACTAAGGATGGCAGCCCTATTTTTTTTTTTTATCAATTAATCTGCCAATTATTTTGTGTTTTGTGATGTCTTATTTTGTCCAACCATCAGTCCAAACCCCCAAAAGAGATTAAATTTACAATTATATATGACAAAGAAAGGAAACAATTAATTAATAAATTATCCAAATATTATTTTTTTTATGTAAAAAAAATTGATATTGTGCTACTTGATTTTTATGCTTAATGTTTTGTGCAGTCAAAGAAAAATAAATCACGTTTTATTTTAGGATTTTTCTGTTATACTGTAAAGCAGAGCTAAAACGATTACTCAATAAACGGACTAGTTGATGAACAAAAATGATGATCAATTAATTTGTTTATTGTCATTTATCCAAAAAAACTCTAAACATCCTCTGGTTCCAACCTCTTTAATGAGAACTTTTCTCTGTTTTATATCACTGGAACTGTAACATCTTTGAGTTTTGGACAAAACAAGACACCTGAAGATGTCACCTTGGACTCTATACTTGTAAATGGACAGTTTCCACTATTTGTTTAATTGATTAATCAAAAAATATATATCAGATTGTCAATATTGATAGTAATTGTTAGTTGCTGCCCTATCGTAAAGCACAAAGTTTTTTCACATTACATGTAGGGCTAGGCAATATATCAATATTATATCAATATTGTGATACAAGACTAGATATTGTCTTAGATTTCAGATATCGTAATATCGCATGTGTCTTTTCCTGGTTTTAAAGGCTGCATCAGAGTAAAGTGATGTAATTTCTGAAATTACCAGACTGTTCTATTGTTTATTTTATTTTTTACTAACTTGGTCATTATATCCACATTACTGATGATTATTTGGCAAAAATCTAATTTTGTAAATATTTTAGTGAAAGCACCAACAGTCAAATCTACAATATCGTCGAAATATCAATATTGAGGTCAAATATATTGTGATATTCCATTTTCTCCATATCGCCTGGCCCTACTGTAAGTACATGCCACTGAAAAGCAATTCTAAATAGGTGAGACTGTCTGAAATACTATTTTTTTTTGCAGAATATCACAATAAATTGGAAACCTGGAATCATTTAAGCTGTGATTTAAGGTCCCATATTGTAAAAAGCTCTATTTTTTCATGTCTTTTATATTATAAAGCAGGTTTAAGTGATCTATAAATACTGTGAAAGTATCAAAACACTCAATCCATGGAGAAATACACACAGCCCGTATTCAGAAAAACTGTGTGTTTGAAACAAGTCGTTAGGAGTTCTGTCCATTTGTGATGTCACAAATATACAATATTTAGACAATTTCACAGTTTTAAAACGTAAACATACTAAAAGTGTCCCAGTTAATCTCCTGTTGCAGTGTATGTGAATGACATCAGCTGATGTGGCATGTAAACATGGACCCAAATTGTTTCCTAGCAATGCACTTCCGTTGAAACGCGCTAAAACGGAGCGTTTCAGACAGAGCGTGAATACAGGTATATTCAGACAGACTATATGAGAAAAATAATGAGGTTTTTTTTTACATTAAAGCATGTAAACATGTTCTAGTAGAAACCCAAAATACAAACATGAACCTGAAAATGAGCATGATATGTCCCCTTTAAGAAACCTAAATATGACACAATAAAACATCTGTTGTGTGCCATTGTTCCTTAACATTTGGACAAGTTGTATAGGAGCACTGCTTAATACAAATATGAGTGTTTAAGCCTAGTATGCCCAAATTATGAACCATCCTCTTGAGCTGGTCCTGCTCTTTCTTTTCTGTGCAGAGTTTGCACACAATGCCCAGGATGCAGGGTGGTTTAACCCCATGGGGAATTCATTAAATATAATAGAATAACAAAGGTGCAAACACAGCAAGGGTCTGAAAGACATGCGTATACTGTATCTTAGGAGTGCTTCTTTTGGGTATTCATAACCAGGGGAACTTCAGGGTGATGCAGGAGCAGCAGAGGATTACTACTTTCTCCCATTTCCTGTTTCAATACAGGTTGCAATTAAACAATACAGGTTCTATGTTTTGTCGTTTAGGTTCACAGTTTTTCTCGTTAGACTGACCAGCTAAAATAGGGTTTGCCACTGTATCTTAGGAGTGCTTCCTTTGGGTATTCATAACCAGGGGAACTTCAGGGTGGTGGTGCAGGAGCAGCAGAGGAGCTATACTTTCTCCCATTTCCTGTTTCAATACTGGTTGCAATTAAACAAAACAGGTTCTATGTTTGGTCGTTTAGGTTCACTGTTTTTCTCGTTGGACTGACCAGCTATAATAGGGTTTGCCACTGTTGAATGAGTTTCATGAAGAGAAACAAGAAGTACTGGTTGAATACCAGAAATCTCTGCAGACAATCAACAGGCTGAAGCTCATTCCAGATGAGCTGCTGAGGCTGCTGCTTGTGTGTAAAGAGGGAGAGCTTTTGTGTTGTTGATCACAATGCAACAAATAAATGCACATTAGCTAAAAAAATGAAGTGTATTCATAACCAGGGGAACTTCAAGGTGGTGGTGCAGGAGCAGCAGAGGAGCTATACTTTCTCCCATTTCCTGTATCAATACTGGTTGCAATTAAACAAAACAGGTTCAATGTTTTGTCGTTTGGGTTCATTGTTTTTTCTCGTTAGACTGACCAGCAATAATAGGGTTTGCCACTGCTGAATGAGTTGCATGAAGAGAAACAAGAAGTACTGGTTGGATACCAGAAATCTCTGCAGACAATCAACAGGCTGCTGCTCATTCCAGATGAGCTGCAAAGAGGCTGCTGCTGTGTGCAAAGAGGGAGCTTTGTGTTGTTAATTACAAAGCAACAAATAAATGACAAATAGTGTATTTACCCTTGAAACAGTGAGGTCTGTCATGAGCTGCTCAAAGGCCCGCGTCTCCTCTGCTTGCTTCTGGTTGTGCAGCGCGATCTTCTCGCTGAACTTCCTCGGGTTGGAGCCACCTGTGCCCGGGGAGCCGGACATCGTGCCGGGCCGCAGAGTCACAACTTCAGCTCTACTTGTTGGTGTTTTTGGGGTGGTAAAAAAAAGTAAAACGTGGTAGATGGTGCTCCAAGTTTATAGTCCAAAGTCTTTAAATGAACCCATCACACTTTTAACACCCACAGCACACATTACTAGTTGGCCAAAGTTTGTTTTTAAGAGTCTGCTGCTGGCTGGCTGCAGTATAAGTGTTAGCCGTAGCTAAGCTAACGAAGCTAACGTAGCTAATGTAGCTAAGCTAACGTAGCTAAGCTAACGTTGCTAAGCTAATGCAGCTAAGCTAACGTAGCTAAGGTAGCTAACGCAGCTAAGCTAACGTTATTAAAAAGTTGACTTCTTAGTAAATAAAGCTTTTTTGCGAATTATTATTATTATTGTTTTACAATTTTAACTCTAATAACTTTCAAAAAAACGTGCTTGATTAAAAAGAAGTTAATATAACTTTAATATTGACATTATTTCCAGCGAACCACTCTTTTGAATGTAACGTTAGCATAACGCTAGCCTGCTAGTTAGCTTTCAATGCTAATGCTAATATAACGCTGTGTTAAGTGAACGGGGCTAAGCTAAGCTAACGCAGCTAAGCTAACGTTTAAAGCCGTTATTAAAAAGTTGACTTCTTCTTAGTAAATTATATGTTTACTATTTAAGTCTAATAACTTTTAAAAACGACTAACGAGTTGATTAAAAGGAGTTAATAGTAAAATATAACTTTAATATTGACATTATTTCATATTTCCAGAGAACCACTTGTTTGAATGTAACGTTAGCATCACGTTAGCTTAGCCGTCAATGCTAGTTAGCTTTCAATGCTAATGCTAACATAACGCCGAACGGGGCTAACAGCTAGCCGAGTTAGCTAAGCTGCTGTCAGAGCCATCTCAAGTCAACAATGTTTATGACACTTGTTGACCAAACATCTAACTAACAGACATGTATTATTATTATTATTAGAAGCAGATTTTAAGCGCTAATGTTTAGGAGAAAGTTGTTAGCATCGGTAGCAAACGTTAGTTGGTAGATTTGTGTTTCAACAAGTGTCCGCTGCTCCTGTCCGCTGCTCGACTTTAAAAACAACTAAAAAATGAGTTTATGTTCTCAACACAAACTGGAGAAACATCCAAAACTCGTGAAGCAGGAATATAATCCACAATGTGACAGTTAAAGTTGCTCTTCTTCTTCTTCTTCTTCTTCAGTCTCTGGTTGAGTGTTAATCCACCGACAGACAGCAGAGAGATTCAGACTAACTCCGACCAGACGAGTCCTCCGCTGCTGCTGGAGATAAACAAACTAACTAACTAACTAACAACGCAGAGAGATCATAAAGCTCCGTCGCTGGTGAACTACTCTTCTTGTGTCCGCTGGTGTTTATTCTCCGTCGCTTTGCTTTGACAGGCAGAGCGAGTAACCGCAACTCAGATCCGCTGCTGCTTGTTATCCTCCGATACTACTGCGAGAAAAACATTAGCTCGTTAAACAGCAGCAGTTCTGATGGAGACCACAGGAAGGAGACAGAGATACATCACTATCCTGTCTCTCTCTGTGGGATTACTACTGATATACTACATTATACTGTCTGTCTCTCTCTCTATAGGGGATTACTACTGATATACTACATTATACTGTCTGTCTCTCTCTATAGGGGATTACTACTGATATACTACATTATACTGTCTGTCTCTCTCTCTATAGGGGATTACTACTGATATACTACATTATACTGTCTGTCTCTCTCTCTATAGGGGATTACTACTGATATACTACTGATATACTGTAAATCTAATATTATCAGTACTCAGGTCCTCTACTCACACCACTGGATTCACCTGTTATATTGATGTTTTTCTTCCTTCCTTCAACAATATTATTCTTTTAATTGTTCTTTATATTTTTTCTACATTCTTTCTAATATTATTTTATATTGTGTATTCTATAGATATATTTCTCTCTTGTTGTCTCTATCTATCTATCTATCTATCTATCTATCTATCTATCTATCTATCTACATTCCTACCTACCTACCTACCTACCTACCTACGTACCCACCTATTTACCCACCTTTTTACCTACCTACCTACCTACCTACCTAGCTACCTACCCACTCACCTATTTACCTACCTACCTATCTACCTATTTACCTACCTACCTACCTATTTACCCACCCACCTATTTACCTACCTATTTACCTACCTATTTACCCACCTATTTACCTACCTACCCACCCACCTATTTACCTACCTATTTACCCACCTATTTACCTACCTACCCACCCATCTATTTACCTACCTACCCACCCACCTATTTACCTACTTACATACCCACTCACCTATTTACCTACTTACCTACCTACCTATTTACCCACCCACCTATTTACCTACCTATTTACCTACCAATCCACCAACCTACCTACCCACCCACCTATTTACCTGCCTACCTATCTACCTATTTACCTACCTACCTACTTACCTATTTACCTACCTACCTACCTACCTATTTACCTACCTACCTACCAATTACCTATTTACCTACATACCCACCCACCTATTTACCTACCTACCTACCTACCTATTTACCTACATAGCCACCCACCTATTTACCTACCTACCTACCTACCTACCTACCTACCTATCTATCTATCTAGCTACCTAATAGCTATCTATAATACTATAACATGTAGGAGCATTTTAATATTGTAGTTCATCAATGTGGAGCCAATTACATACTGTGTATACTACGAGGTAGGTTAGTACTGCATCATATCATGTAAGTAAGTATCTTAAGTATCTAATAACTGTGTCAAACAAATGTAGTGGAGTAAAAAGTACAATATTTGCCCCTGAAATGTAGTGGAGATAAAGTATAAGATGGAGAAATACTCAATTAAAGTACAAGTATGTCAAAATTGTACTTACGTAAAGTACTTGAGTACATGTACTTAGTTATATTCAACCAGTGAATATTATCAATATCTTTGGGAAGTTAATACTAGGAGGTGGACGCAGTAATAGATTTCAATAGATGTTCAAATCACAGAGTCCCTGCCAGCTCTGGTGTGTTTTTTTTTCCCCCCAAATAAAATAATAAATAAATTTAAAAAAATAAAATAAATACATAAAATTTAGTAAAATATCATGATCTAATATAAACATAAGAAGAACTCACTCCACGCACTACTATGAAATAAATACGTTTTGTAGTTCTGTAGTGGCAGTGTGGCTTGCATGTGTCAGCTTTATTTCTGAAGCAACCTAATATCAGATAAGTTTTTATGGAAGTACATTTTCAACGCAGGACTTTTACTTGTAACAGAGTATTTTGACAGTGTGGTATTTGATACTGATGCATTTAGCAGTATGTTGTACTGTAGCTGGTCGAGCTGATTTGAACTACTTTCTGTATCTATAAACATGCATCATATTTACAAAGCAACCGTGTGTTTTGTACGTAAAATCTTCTGTAAATATAACAGTCAAATAAATTTAGTACAGTAAAAGTACAATATTTGCCTCTGAAATGTTGTGCAGAGTAGAAGCATAAGATAGATATACTCAAGTAAAGTACAAGTACCTCAAAATTGTACTTAAGTGCAGTACTTGAGTTAATGTACTTTCAGCATTGCCTGCAAAACAACGTCTGTCAGATGAAGGAAGACACGTTGCATCTGTAGAGCTTTATTCTAAAACAGGTCAAATACATTTAATGGACTGAATGAGAAACAACAGAGTCAACATCTGGTCAAACTTTTACATGAGACAGAAAATCAACATCTGGATCGATGGAATCTCAAGAAAACAAGTCAAACTCTGACGTAATAAACTGGATGGTGTAGAGTGACATCTACTGGACCCACAACAGGCCTAGTTACTGTAATACTGCACATCCTCAAGCTCACTGACTGCCATCATCTGTTTTTAGGGTTTGACACATCAGCTACAGCGTAATGTGGACTGACAACATATAAAATATAAATAAGGTCAAATTATTTTCCAACAAGACATCATAAAAATCTGTATTCAATGTCCATCTGACACGTCTAGATCCTCCTCCTACGTTTTACAGGCCAACAGGCTGATTCTGGAGAGTGTCACAATAATCTGTGTTTCAGTTATACGAGATAAACGGCCCACGAGAAAGATAAAGAAAGTCATTTCCAGTAAGTCGATGATTGAGCACATCTGCACGGTGCAGGAGCGCCACGTCACGTCCTGCTTATGAATGTCAGAGGGCTGTAGTCACGATCGGCTCGGTCCGGTCCAAAGCAAACCAACATCCTGACTCTCCGTAGCCAGATTAGTGCCAGCACACACACTGGACGTGGTGTAATGTGAATTTGTCATACAACAAATTAGAAGTTAATTATATAAAAAAAACATCAAGTTTGGAGTTTTAACAGCTCAATATGAGCATGCATTTTTTTTTGCAATTCTTGTCAAATACCACGTCTGATGCCGCTTTCTCTTTGCATAGATATCAGAATATTTGTGTCTTAAAGGAGACATATCATGCTCATTTTCAGGTTGTATTTTGGGTTTCTACTAGAACATGTTTACGCTTTAATGTTCAAAAAACACATTATTTTTCTGTCTGAATATTACTTTATTCACCCTCTGTCTTGAAACGCTCCGTTTTTAGCACCTGCCTCTTTAAGACCCCCTCCTGGATAAGCCCAGTCTGCTCTGATTGGCTACTGAGAAAAATGTTGTGCACCTTTGCAAAGGTAGGGTGCATTTTCAAATCACATACTTTTTCTTTTTACTTTTAGTACATACTGCAGCTGCCCCTACAAAGTACGTATGCATACAATTGGGACATAATACTTCGTCAAAACATTGCACCTTGAACTTTGACCCTCTTGACGGTCGTCCGTCGGACAGTTTGAGATATGGGTGAGCGTCTGTCGGCCTAGTTTTTGCGGTGTGTCCCGCACCGTCGGCTCTAGGGTCTGAGTTTTTTCAGCCGATTCAGCATGTTGAATGAGTAAAAGCCAAGAGGAAGAACACAGAAGGCTCTTCTCATTTGTTATCTTCATCTCATCTGATCTTTTCACTCTCACAGCGACGTGTGAGAGTGGTGTGAAAATGGTCGGTAAAAACGCCGCTTTGTTTCACGTACGTATCATAACAACAGCTTGTATATCCGCCGTTCTCGGTCTTCCTGTTTCCCCTTTTTGAATGATGAACACAGACTACCGCCGCTGTTATCTTTGCGGTGCGTTCAAATGCAACTTGTCGGCCAAGACAAAGGCGACTTGAGGCGACGCAACAATTGGCCTTCATCGCCGCTAGTTCTTGGTGTGTCTGGGCCTTTGGCGCCTGTCTCTTTAAGACTCCTCTCCCGAAAAAGCCCAGTTTGCTCTGATTGGCTTGCGAGAAAAATATAGTGCACCTTTTCAAAGGTACGCTGCGTTCCTAATCTCATACTTTTTCTTTTTACTTTGAGTACGTACTGAAGCTGCCTTGTTGCATGCAGTTTGCACACAATTGGGACATACTACTTTGTTATAACATTGCACCTTGAACGTTAACACTCTTGCTCATATATCCGCTGCGCAGAGGATTGTGGGTCAGAATAGCCAGAAATGCATGCTGGCTTCCATACTGCAAAATGCGACCGGATGCAGTAGGACATCCTGGTATTTTTGGCACACTACATTTGACATACTACTACTATTGGGACATACTAAATCGTTTCCTGGCATACTAAGTAGTATGTTAGTATGGGTATTGGAACGCACAGAAACAAATGTAGTTTGTGAAATGAGTTTTTCATGATATATCTCCTTTAAGGATTAGTTGAAGTGGTTCAAATCCAGATCAAGAGAGTCAGGAGAGAGTTGATATTCAGTGTTACAAAAGTGTCTTTTACAGTGTTTTTAAAATAAAATATGCTGAAGAAGGAGCTTGTTTTTCATTTCCCCCCACAACTCTTTTAGGTTTTTTTTTCCAATTTGCCTCGAGCAGCAACAGAACATCAAACATGGAAAATGGCCCAGAGGAGACGGAGTTGTTGAGCCTTCAGATCAGGACTTGAAATGCCGTCTCATGTCCTACAGCCCTGCTGAAAAGTACGCCAGCACTTTGGTTTTGGCGGAGATTTTTGTTTTTTTATCAGTCAGGTGAGCAGATAAACTAACAGCTAAGAAAGACACAAAATCTCTTTACATAAAACATACATTTGTTTTTATAATAAATCAAGGCCCATGCACAAGATATTCATAATATTTAAAGCAAAACATACAAATGTTAAACCTCTGACCTAGCCACAGTTACAGACAGTAAGAAAGAGACTCCAGCAGGATCGAGTCGCACAATGGACTGCTCCATTAAAGCACATATGGTGATCCACATGATAATAAAAAAAATAATGCACATAAATTTGCATAGGCACATAGGAGAAGTGCAGTAGGGAATGTGAAGGGAAGCCAGGGTGGTTCAGGTCAGGGCTTTCTGCGACCCTCAGAGTGGGTTTTGTGGTTTGAATCAGTGTCTGTAGCCCTTTTCATCCTTTTCTTTTTTTTCTATTTCCCGTAGAATTTCTTGTTGAGCAGGAAAATGAGCAGGTTGACGTTGACGGTGGCTTTGTCGAAGAGCTTCATCACCGCCACGCCTTCATACTGAAGCTGGAGGAGATCCTGACAAACAAACACAGACACAATAAATCAATCACAGCTCTCTACTGTCAGTCTACTTTACTGTAGAAACAAATAAAGATGTGAAAAAGAAACAATACCTGATATTCTAACTGTAACGTATCCAAGTGCACGCCCATGAACTTGGCCTTCACCTCAAAAACTCCGACAGTCTCTGATGGAGAAATCTCAAAAATAGCATTCTTGAACCTGTGAAGAGAGAAACAGGAAGGAAGACGTATTACGAAACTGATCAACAACAGCCTGCTGGTTCATGAATTGTCATGTATTTAACTAAAACTGCTGAAAAAAATAAATAGTTTTTATTGAATGACAATGACAGAGATGAAGTTAAAGGGCGAGTCCATTATTATTATTATTATCTTACATACGTATGTTTAAGCATCAAAATTCTATTTTCTCTTCAAGCCCTTCTAACAACAAATTCCCACGTGACCGGAAGTAGGTTTCTGCATGATGACGCTGCTACATGTACATTATATATACATCCTTATAGTCAGTGTATTAACGTCACGTACAGTAACTTAGACGGAGATCAGCATGCTGCCAGTTTGGAGAAGCAGACAGGAGTACCGGCAGGAAACTAAGCTGTATGTACTGCTGTGGACGCCACGTTAGTTCAGATCCGAAAGTCACACAACACCACAAACAAACTAACCGATCGATGCAGCGGTGGACCAGCAACTCCCGCTGTTCTGAGAGGTAAAATTACTGGTTTCTCCAGTGGAGTCTGGTCTGGTGGCTTTGAAGACAGCAATATAACGGCTTCACATCCCTATCTGAAAGAGCTGTCTGATGGCGAGGTAAAGACAGACCGCCCTTTCCGATGGGGAACTGAAGCCGTTATATCGCTCTCTTCAAAGCCACCAGACTCCGGTCACAAAAACAGTAATTTGACCTCTCAGAACACGGGACATACACACAACCCCACTTCGAAAAATCTGAACTAACCTTTTCAGTTATTTCCAACTAACGTTGACTCAGCTAGTGCCAGCGTTCACATTATTCATAACCTTATTGATTAGCTTACTGTGATAAACGACGTCACTGCTGTGTGCTAACGGCTGAGTGGGCGTTTCCATTTGAGAGAAATGAAACAGAACGCAGATGGACCCGCCCTTTAAATATGTCACGTTTTGATATTTAACACTGAATGAAATAAGAGCGTTGGAGCAGCGTAACAGGCTGAATCTCATTACAACAGCCAGTATAGATAAAGTTTCAAACAAAGATTAAAAACTATAGAAATACATATATATGTATCCATATGTATTATGGAAAAGGTCATTTATAAAATCAATAAGAATGAAAAGTTGTTAGCAATAGAAAGTCGTAGCAGCAGTAGTAGGCCTACTTCTATAAGGAAACCTTGTTTTTACTGTGTTTTGTTTTGTTTGTTTATGTATGCTCTGTGTTATCTGGAGGTGAAAGATACAAAAATTTAAAAAATTAGGTCAAGTTTAAATAATGGAAAGGAAAGGAACGATATGTATTGATACAATAAAGTATAAAAAGATATCTAAAGTATTCATGATGTTATCGCCTCAAAAATATACTAACCAAAATGGCGAGTAAGAGCTATTGATCTTCTTAGAAAATACACATTCTTAACCAGCGTTTGGCGCCGTGACTTTGTCTTTTTTGCGTTTAAAGGAAGCAGAACTCACTGGTTGGGCTGCAGGTCCTCTATCGAGATCAGGACGCCCTTCTCATGGAGGCGAGACGCGGTGTATTTCTGTGAAACCTGTTTACTCTTCTTGGCCTTGCTGTCGCCTGGTTTCTTGGACACCCTGAGAAGAGAGAAAGACAAGTGTACAGTACAACATGATACCATGAATGGTTCTTTAAGTGTGTTCAACATGTTTGGAAAATCAGAGGACAGAAGGTCAAATGTATTTGACACTAAGGAAAATGAACAAACCATGTATTCTGGCCTTCATCCTGTATTTATCTTTTGCTTTGTGATAAATATACTGTCAACTAGTCTGTTTCATATGAATGTGATCTGATGACACAGAATAATTCCACTTGTGACTAACAAACAGCTAATATAGAAGGGAGGAGGACTTCTGCTCTGGTGGTTTGGATCCTGGTCTTTGGTTCCCACAGTACTGGTTTTCTGTTTAACCAGCAGCAGCTGTGTTAAATTGCGTTCTGCACTCCGGGACTAAACGGGCCCGTTTAGAAGTCCAAAATCAGAACCAGCAAGAGTCTGAGGAGGACTGTGACCCGCTGCCGGTTACAAGTGACCCACTTATGATTTTTGGCACAATTTAGAAATGTGAATGCTGCATGAAATTTTTCTTCTCTTTCTGGTGTCTCCGAACTAGAAGAGAGGCGGGAAAGCTGGAGTGGAGCTACAACTCAGACTACAGATTATGTACTCAGATTATGGAACAATCTGCCTGAAGATCTAAGAGCTGCTGGAAGTGTTGAAATCTTAAAAACTTACCTATTCAGCCAGGTTTTGGATTAACAATGGTTTATAGACATTATTTTACACTATTTTATTCACTCACTTTGTTGTATATAAATTGTAATTTTATTATTGATTTTTATTGTTATTTTATTAATCACCTATTTTTATTTAAATTGTCAAATAGAATTCTATTTTATTGTTATTTTATTAATCACTTATCTCATTGAATCAAGTTGTAAAGTTTTATTCCATTTTATTGTTATTTTATTAATCACTTATTTTATTGAATTACGTTGTCAAATTTTATTTCATTTGACTGTTATATCTAACAAATTATTTAAATTGTAAAATGTTCCATTTTCTTGTTAATTTATTAATCACTTATTTTTATTTAAATTGTATCCTATTTTATTTTAATTTTACTAAACACTTATTTTATTGTATTTAAGTTGTAACATTTTATTTTATTGTTATTTTATTAATCACTTATTTTATTATATTTAAATTGTAACATTTTATTTTATTGTTATTTTATTAATCACTTATTTTATTATATTTAAATTGTAACATTTTATTTTATTGTTATTTTATCAATCACTTATTTTATTGTATTTAAGTTGTAAAATGTAATTTAATTTTATTCTTATTTTATTAAATATTTATTTTACTGTATTTAAGTTGTAAAATTGTATCCTATTTTATTGTTATTTTAATAAACACTTATTTTATTGTATTTAAGTTGTAAAATTATATTCTATTTTATTGTTGATTTATTAATTACTCACTTTATTGTTTCAAGTTTTACATTGTTAATCTATTTTCTTGATTTAGATTTTATTTCACCCTGTTTTTCTACTATTACTGTTATTATAGCTTATACATCTATTTAATTACATTTTAATACTTTTTATTTTCTCGCTTGCATTTGTCTCAAACTGTTAAATTGTTGAATTCTTTTTTTGTTTTCTGTATTGTTTTCACACTTGTTCTGTCTTATTTTCACACTTGTTCTGACTTATTTTCACACCTGTCCTGTCTTATTTTCACACTTGTTCTGTCTTATTTTCACACTTGTCAGTCATCTGTGAAGCACTTTGAACTGCACTAACCTGTTTGATAGATGCTATACCAATAAAGTTTGATTGATTGATAGTTACAGGTCGCTCCCACCGCCCCGGCCCCTTGACCCTGGGATGTAAACAATTACCCCGGCCTCAGCTAACCCTCCAGCTCGACATTCCTTGCTTGTATGTGCACAATACAGGCGGCAGTGTAACTTTGCTAATAGGAATCCTATATGACTTTGATGAGATGCGAACAGGCAGCTCTAAATGAATAAAACCAGATCTATAATTTGGAGCACTACATCTCTACATGTCTCAGCGGTGATCGTTGTGAGAGGAGATAGAGAGAACCACAAATAGGAAACGTGTTAAATAAAATGAAAGGTCACTCACTTGCCCTTGCTGGCCAGGTTGTCCATGCACGTCTTGATATACTGATTGTAGGAATCAATCTGAATATTGTAAAAATTGGTCTTTGAGTTGAGGGCGGCGTTGGTCTGCTGAAGTCTCACCAGCTCCGCTTTCCTACGCTGACGATACCGCCTCTGATTTCTGATGTCCTGTAACACATATACATCACCTTTAAGTAAACCACTGATTGTGTTAAATGTCGAGAGATGACCTGTTTGTTTGTTGCTATAGTTACCTTGGCTATGTCGTTGATGAGGTCCTGATAGCGGTTCTCCGGGTGGACCTTCCCCAGCTCGGCCAGCCTCTGCAGGTTGCTCTTGATCTTGTCCTTCTTGCCCTGCAGCGTCAGGCTGTCGTCCACCACCGGCTTCACCGCCTTCATCTTCTCTGGAGTCTTGGCGTCTCTGATGGCCCTCCTCTGCATCGCACGCTGGTACTCTGCTTCCTGTCATCCAGGAAAACAAGACGGATTATAGTCAACGTTAAACAATGTTTCTATAGAAACAACTCTATATATTTAAAATTCAGGCAATTCAATATTTCACTTCTGTTAGCGAGATCATACGTCTTGTTTACTAAATGTTACAACGCCAAACGGCATGCTGGGTACAGCTCGCTCTACGTCGCTCGCTACAATATTAACTGTTACACGCTGAACAGCATGCTGGGTACAGCTCGCTCTCCGTTGCTTGCTAGGTTATTAACTGTTACACGCCGAACGGCATGCTGGGTACACCTCGCTCTCCGTTGCTTGCTACAATATTAACTGTCATATGCAGAGCGGCATGCTGGGTACAGCTCGCTCTCCGTTGCTTGCTAGGTTATTAACTGTTACACGCCGAACGGCGTGCTGGGTACACCTCGCTCTCCGTTGCTCGCTACAATATTAACTGTCATATGCAGAGCGGCATGCTGGGTACAGCTCGCTCTCCGTCGCTCGCTACAATATTAACTGTTACACGCTGAACCTGTTTGAAGAGGAACTAGTGCAGCCTCTTCCTGTTTTGTGCCATAAAGCAATCCAGTAGTTTCTTATAGACAAAGCTACTTGCTAAATACAGTGTTGTGGTGAGGGTCTGGTTTGATTCGCATAAACATCTGTAAATGTATTTAAATCGTGGGTCCATAACATCAGCAGTAGTAGCTTTGTTGGCCCTAAATCTGATTTCTGACCTGATCTGTTCCTCCTGTTGAGTCCAGGATTTCAGTCAGAGTCTCTCCAGGCTGGAACCGGATCACATCCACAATCAGCCTCTTGGTGCTGAAAGGAAACATTGAAGTTATTTTCTAGAACAACCGTATATATGAATCTACTTTATTAGCCATGAATCTCCAGTTATGAACTCACTTGAGCAGCAGAGTCCGGGCGTCCATCTCAGTGTTGGCCTCACCGGGGACGTCAAACTTGTTAGTGAGTGTGAGTGACACCTCGGTCTTCCCCATCAGCTCTTTGTTGGGGTCGTCTGGAGGAAGAGGATTCTCACCTGGATGAGACAAGAGAGCTGATCAGACCGAGCGACAGTGTGCTCACAGGATCAGAGGACAATATACTAGGTGGTTTCTGTTAATAATTGCTTTAATCTCATCTGTAAACTGAGAATTAGTTTAATTCTTGGAGCTATTTTTTTGCTGGACTGGAACCAGACTGTCAAAGAAAGCCTCACCGATGAGGGACTCAACGGTGGGAACCTCTCCCAGGTCCTCCAGCAGCTCGTGGATGGGGTCATTGTGCTCTGGAGCGATGGCGTCCTGGTGGTCCAGCAGCAGCTAACAGGATAAAAGAACACAGTCAGCGTGTTAGTCGGACTGTAGAGGACAAAACCTCTCAAAAACATCTGGAAATTAACAATTTTACGGAGAGTGAGGGGGTCTAAACTGACTGTGTGAGTGTTGATCATCTCTCCGATGGAGATGTAGATGACAGGTTTGGTGACGGTGACCAAGTCGGAGTACTGATCCACGTTGAACTTATCTTCCAGGGAGGGAACGTCGCACGCTGCCAGAAAGAAACGCCTGCGATGGAAGAAGGAAGGAAAGTCAGATGAGGAAAAAAGGGCTTCAAACAATAAAATCAACACTTCATGTTTCTATAAGGATCAGACATCAGACCTGAACTTCTGGTAGGAGGCGCTGAGATATTCATTGATGGGGTTGAGATGGGCGTTGTCTCCCAGGAACATCTTGTTGGAGGCGGCGTGCTGCAGCATCTTGGCGACAGAGCCCAGGTTTCGCCGCTGCTCGGTGGTCAGCTGGCCACCCGCCGACACCTCGATGATGTCAAAGGCGTCGGGCGCCACGATGGCCGGGTTCATGTAGCGGTAATACAGGAGGTTCCCCACAATCTGAAAAGTAAAAGTCAAATCAGTTAGTTGATGAGAAAGTGATTTCTCCTGCTTTATGAGCCCTTTTTTAGGATGAAAATGTTACCATAATAGTATATAAAAGCTCTGAAAATCTGAAAACTGAGCAAACATATATGACTTAAACAATTAATCAAACAGTTAAAGTTACTATGAGGAACTTTCATTTAGTGTCGATTCTGGCGGTCCCTGTGGACAAAAGCGGTAGTGTTTCCGAGCACCTGAGTCCGTTTAGAAAACCTCTCATTCTACTGCAGCAGGGTCTGACAGTCTGCCCCGCTCAGTCCTGGTTCTGGTTCTCCCGTGCCTCCCTTCTTTCCAGCAGGGCCCAACAATACGGTCTGGGCCTCCAGCAGCGAGGTGAAGCTCTGCTCCTGGCCGGAGGAGGAGCCGCTGCTGCTGTGGACAGAGCTCTCCACCTCCCGCCGGAAGCAAAGCTGGATGCGGGTCTGTCCGCGGTGGGCTGGTCGCTGCCGGAGGCCCCGCTGGAGTCTGAGCTGAAGGAGTTTCTGGTGAACCTGCATGATTGACTGATTTTACTTGGAATCCGACCCGGTGGTATTGAGACTGTCTCATAACCAGTTGAAAGCTCCTCATAGTAACTTTAAGTTATATTCAAAAGGTGCTGTGTGATGTACAAGAAGCAGATATTACCCTACTGTACAATTATGTTGCAAAAAAAGAGCTGCAAATTACATCTATGTTGACATCTTTCTATTTTAGGACTGTTCAGATGAATTATTAGTGAAATGATGAGTTGAGTTTTAAGGGTTTAGTAGGTGCTAGTGCAAAAAGAGGAAAAGCTCTTGACCATGTCGGGGCTCAGCTTGTGCAGGAAGAGGAGGAGAGAAGAAGAAGAAGGACACCCACAGGCTGCAGCTGGTTGGCAAGGCGGGAAGAGCAGAGCAACAGCAGGAGAAGAGAAAAAAAGGGAAAGAAATGTGTAAGAAACAGGGAGGAGAGAGAGGCCAGGCAGAAGATGAGAAAACCACTGTCAAAGAAGAGAAGAGGAGCTGTGGATTAAAGAGTCAGTTCACCCAGTTTTAAACAGAACTTTCTATCTCAGTATGACTGTAAACTATCTGTATGTAGAAGGATGTGGTGCTCAAAGTTTATGGCTGACAAATCCATCTGTAAACATCATTTCTTTTGTTTGAAGTGCCACAAATCAAGTGCAATTCATCTCAATCGTATTGGGGCTGTAGCATAAAAGTCACAGTCTCATATTTTCCACATCAAACTGAAGTTATCCACATGGCTAGATGCTACTGTGAACTGACCCTAGACCATTGAGCGACAAACAATAGAGGTAAACTTTGCAGATTCTCAACCAGCTTTGTATCATTACGATGTGGGTAGTATAAGCAAACGAATAATGTTTAACTTCCCTCGACTCTAGGGCTGTTGCTCGAACAACAACAACTCCACGGAGAGAGAGGGGGGGGTATAGTGTAATGCTGGAATCAGATTTATTTATATGAGTGCGGAGGAATTAACAGCGTATGGAGGAGGAATAGGCCGCTACCGCAGAGAGTCAAGCACAGCCAGCTGGTGAGGACAGCGCCTCAATGGGCCCAGTGCATTCTGGTTGTTGTAGGTTTTTCTACCTTTTGAACTAAAGGGAATATCACAGCCCGTTTTCTCTGTTTTCTCTAATCATGTAGCACCAATTTCATCACGCATAGAAAGCCCAGTTTTATGAAAAGACCATCTATCCAGAGGTGAAATACTTCTTTAAAAGAAAAGAAAAATGAAAGAAGCAAACCTTGAGCAGCTCGTCCTCTGTAGCATCTGGGAACTTCTCATGAAGGGTGTCCTTCAGCACCTTGGAGACGAAACGCATCCCATATCTGACAGATAAAACCCACATAAACACAGTGAGACAGGCAGGAGAACATAATACTATACTGCTGGTTTGAATCAGCTGACTTGTGTCTGTTAAAATGTAGACAGTGATGCTGTGAGAGAGGAACGTACGGGATTTTATCCACCGAGACGATAATGGCAGACAGGAATTTGTCCGTGATGGTCTTCATGTTCTTGATGGAGGCTTCCAGTCTGGTCCTCACCTCATCGTGGGCCATGGCCTGCTCCGGAGTCACGTCATACGGCAGCTTACTGTTGAGGACAGGACACAAAGACTTTCATCAGTGTTGATCACTGAAGCCTCTTTGGCTTTACTACACATGCTGTCATCACTGCAATGAAAACCTTCTGTAAGCAAAATATTCTGTAATTTGCGAGTATTAAACAAAAAAATTTGCCAATAAGGTATGCAATAATGACTCGATAAGATTTCTTGAAACTAGCATAAAAATCAGGTCACTACAAAACACTATCTGCTCTTAAAACTACAGTAGTACTGAGAGTTATTATAAACAAAGAAACTCCTTAAATTCAACATAAAGTGCCTGAATCAGATTTCTGCTGATTTTAAATCTTGATATAAGATTATAAACTTATGCAGACTAATTTGCAATACTGCTTTTTCCTCACGTGTATGATAATACAATGTAATATAAAACACTAATTTGTATTATTTCTGTTTTTATAATTTACTTATTTTTTTTTAAAACATCTTCTTAACACCTTAAAGGCTAAATAACGCTCCAAACTTAGACTAAACTTTGGCGAGGAAAAACTGGCATGGTCATTTTCAAAGGGGTCCCTTGACCTCTGACCTCCAGATCAGTGAATGTAAATGGTTCTATGGGTACCCACGAGTCTCCCCTTTACAGACATGCCCACTTTATGATAATCACATGCAGTTTGGGGCAAGTCATAGTCAAGTCAGCACACTGACACACTGACAGCTGTTGTTGCCTGTTGGGCTGCAGTTTGCCATGTTATGATTGGAGCATATTGTTTTATGCTAAATGCAGTACCTGTGAGGGTTTCTGGACAATATCTGTCATTGTTTTGTGTTATTAATTAATTTACAATAATAAAGATATACATATGTTTGTATAAAGCAGCATATTTGTCCACTCCCATGTTGATAAGAGTATTAGATACTTGACAAATCTCCCTTTAAGGTACATTTTGAACAGATAAAAATGTGTGATTAATCGCGATTAATCATGGACAATCATACGATTAATCATGATTAAATATTAGCCCTAATATATATAGATATATTTAGTGAAGACTGTGTCTATGACCAATTCAACAAACTAAAAAGGGAAAAATATATTATGTCTTATTAATGTAAGAATAATTATGTTTATGTATAATTATGTTTATGTCTTATTTTTTCTTGAAGTAAGTACCCCAACTACTTCTATAATAGTTTGTGATATACAGTGTGATAATGATGTAATCTGTTTGTAAACATATATGAAACATGTTAAATGAACTAATGCAAACGGTGCTTGACGAGAGTATTTACCATTGACAAGAAAAAGTTGAACATTGAATCCTCCTAAAATAATTTATATGACTTTTTTGCTTTGCTGTTTTTGCAGTAATGCTGCAGTATGTTTTTTTCATTGCCATTCTGTTGCTAGGGCAACAGCTTTGGTCCAAGTTTACTTCCTGTCAGCTCCTACATTAACAAACATTGCAACAGGAAATACAAAGGGGCCTATTTTAGAATGTCGTGTTTGAAAAGGTCTATAAATGATGGAAACTTTAGACATTTAGCCACCCTGCTGTCACGTAGAAGTCTTCAGCTACAAGACGACCTGATCTCCAGCTCACCTGGCCTCTCCAGTCTGCGTCTCCATCTGGTTGACCCAGCTCTTGTAGATGTCCACCGGGTCGGTCTTGATGTTTAGCGACTTGTCATCCATGATCTCCTTGACGACCGGAGCCAGGATCTGCCGCAGCGCGTTCTGTCCCCGCGCACCTCGGTGGAAGCTCACCACCATCTTGATGATCGTCGGGTTTCCTGTGACGATCTCCTTCATCTGGTCCACTTTGGACCTGCGGGACAGTTGTTGACACATTTTAGCCTCGACTGATTTAAAACGGTGGTCATGAATTATTGTTATTGACGGTGTTTCTGGTCCTCACTTGATCTCCTCCTGCAGGGCAGTTTTGAAGAGCTTGGTCAGCAGGTACTCCTCCCTCTGGTTGGAGGCGTAGTTATACAGGGTGAAGATCACAGAGTCCATGAACTTGGTGGATTTATTCTGTGGCATCTGGAAGATCAGCTTGGCCAGATACGTGGGGTTGGTCTAAAAGGAAGCAGTTGAATATTATTAGAGCGATATCGTAGCTGTGATTCTGTTGTTGAGGACTTAGAGACAAAGCGATCAAACACGTTACCTGTAGCAGGTAAAAGAGGTGCTGGTAGGCCTCCAGTTTGACCCTCTTCTCCTTGCTGAGGGCCTTCAGGCCTCCCTTCTGCTTGTTCATCATCATCATGTCGGACAGCTGGCCCTTGTTCTTCTTGGTCAGCTTCTTGCTGTGGGACACCACCTCCTGCAGCGTGATCTTGTTCTTCACCAGCAGGCCGATCTTGATGTCCATCAGGTTCAGGTCGTTCTCCAGCTGCTGGTTGGAGCGGATGTTGGTGACCACCTCCTCGCGCATCCGCATCAGCTCCAGCTCCTCCTGGAAGTCCTGGTCGCTGTGGTCCAGCAGGTGGACGAACTTCCTCACCACCGCCATCGGAGGATCCTCGGCGCTGACTGCGTGAGGAAGGAAGGACATTTAGAGAGTCCACCAAAGCTGAAGAGACCTAACATATCGCTAGAGAAACAGTCTGGGATCATACTCACTCAGCGTCTTGTAGTCGTCTCTGGCCTTGTTGGCTCTAATGAACGCCTGAATCTTCACCACCTCCTTGATCTGCAGGAGAAAACATCAATCACTTGGCTGATCAATAGTCGTTATTATAAACAGCACCGCAGGAATCCACTGAGAGTCGGAGTGGAAATGACTTCACACATGTCAGAGTGCTAAATGATCCGTCTGTCAGACCCCACAGGACACAGACTAAATGTCAGCAGACGTATCAGGGGAAATTTAAAGCTTTTATTAGATAATGCTGCAATCTGTCTACTTTAAACCCTAATGTTTGTGACAGGCGATTTACAATCCATCGTCTTGGTTCTTTCAAATTATCCAAAACCCGACAATCAGAGAGAATTCCTCATGGTCCCAATCACCCGAACAGAGCTGCATGGTAAATCTTAC
Source organism: Sebastes umbrosus (assembly GCF_015220745.1). Taxonomy (NCBI): domain Eukaryota; kingdom Metazoa; phylum Chordata; class Actinopteri; order Perciformes; family Sebastidae; genus Sebastes; species Sebastes umbrosus. The sequence continues at coordinate 2,942,666 of NC_051270.1, read as the reverse complement.
TTAAATTTACCCTCTCTAGACATGTTTGAAAAAACTTTAAAAACAGTTTTCTATTATTTTTTCGCCAGACTATGAATCAGCCTTAATGAAAATAAGGCTCGGAGACTTTCTGGCTTTGAAAATGCACCATACCGCTCCTTTTTCACTCGTATCCCATGGCTTGTTTATCCATTTGTATTGCCTGTGAATGTTTTAACAATGCATTTTGAAAAAAAATAAATAAATAATGACAATAAAAAAAAAATGAATCAGTTTTTACAGAACAATGTCGTTGCTTTTAACAAGTGACGTTCTTTGCTTTGATTCTTTTAGCCTCTGATTCATCTATGTTTTGTGTTCGTTGTAGTGTTTTGGTATGTTTTTTTTTGTGATGTTATCTGAATCTTGAGCAGGACTCCCTAGCAGAAGAGGGATTATATCTCAATGGGACTTTTCTAGTTGAATAAAGGATCAAATAAAACCTATATTTTCAGCTAATTTTAAATAACAAAGTTTTAGGCTATGAATACTCACGTGATCTCTGAAGTACTGGAGACGATCCTTGTATTTCTTACGAGCTTGGTGCATCCGAACCACGGACTGGATCTGAGAAAGACAAAAACAAATCCTTTAATCTTAACTGCTTTTGTAGCACTGATTGCAATTTTCTTGGCCGATTTTCTTTCTTTGTAAGATCTATAACTGACAGCACATATGCACAAACATTTTTGGAACTCTTCTGTCATGGAAATTCAATTTGATGTTCATAATAAAACAGTTAGTTGTTACAAATGTTTTTAAGGCTGTTCCACTACGGCTTATTTTGGACTTGCAGGTGTTACAAATTGAGCTTAATGTCTTCTTCACTCACGGTGAAGAACTTCCACACCGATGACACGATGTGGCCGATCGATTGGTGCATCTCAAATAATAATAATATTCAGATTACAGACATTGCGTGATCATTTTACCTTGACGGCCTCGTCATTGTGGTCTTTCAGATACTGCTTACGGTCTTTGAACTTCTTCCTCTGTTTGTGGCCCTTCCAGTGAGCCTGAGGAAAGAAAGATTGAGACTCAGTATAATAATAATAAAGTCCTGACAGCAGACAGAAGTCTGTATGATATACAGGTGTATCTCACCTGTATGCAGGTAACAGCTGGGTCTTGGGACGTCAGGAAGCTCATCCGCTCCTTTTGGCCGTTTCTCACCAGGTAGCCACGGCAACGAGCTTGCAGCTTGGCAATTAGAGACTCGTTGGCCAGCCACAGCTGCTCCCGATTGTAGGCTGTGGTTACCCCGGAAACCACCGACTGACGGGGAAGCATAAAACAAGCAGTTTAGCGCTGTGTTAAAAAAAGTTACGGCCTGGCAATGCGCTGCTCGGGGACCGGGACCGGGACCTACCTGGATGTCCTCCTTGTTGAGCTGCGTGTTGTTCTGCAGGAAGTCCTCCGGCTCCACCCAGGTGCCCTCCTTGCCATTCAGGTTATAATAGTAGTTGTGTCCTCCCTTCACCCAGTGTTTCACCCACTCACTGCCGTTATCACCTGGACAGACAGCATTACAGAACACAAGTGAACAAGATGGAAGCACGACTTGGGCCAATAAGTAGCAAGAAGCATCATCCCTCCATTTAAAGGTTATTTCAGTAAGTTCACTTCTAAACAAAGTACTGTTGTGAACGGGGGCAGCAGCAAAATGTATTTTAGACACCTAAAAAAATCAGTTTATGTGTACGCTATAGTTAGAATATTTTCACTGCTTAACCTTGACTGAAGCCGTTAGCTATGCCCTCTACAAAGCCACCAGACTCCGTTCACAAAAACAGTAATTTTACCTCTCAGAACGCAGGAGTTGCTGGTCTACCGCTGCCTCGATCGGTTAGTTAGTTTGTGTTATTGTCACTTCAGTGTTTTAAAGGGTTAGTTGGGATTCATCAAAGTCACAATAACATATACAGTATATATATGTTTTTTTAAAAAATATTTTTTAATATTTTTTTTTGGTATTATAATTTTTTTTATTTTATTTATTTAAATTTCTAATGCTGATGTTGTTTTCTCTTGTGTACTTATTTTGTTTGTTTATTAATTCAAAATTGGTTTATAAACTTTTGTAATTACAAACTGTAAATTTCACAAAACCACCTTGAAAAAAAGGAAAAAAAAATAAAGTATATATATTTATATATAAATTTATATATAAAAAAAAGATATTGATTTTTTTTAGGTGTCTAAAATCTGTTTTCTGCTGCCCCCGTCCACAGCAGCACATTGGCTTTGCTCCCGTTCTCCTGTCTGTTTCTCCAAACTCCATCTACTGTAGGTAATACACCGACTATGGAGAAGTAACTCATTAAACCCCACTTCAAAACATCCAAACTATCCCTTTAAAAACACTGGAAACCACTGAAAGGATGCTTCACTCTTCCACATTTCATCAGAATTGTAGATTATCGACAGACGTGACGACATTAACTACCAAGTTGTGATAAAATAGATTAATCTCTCTAAATGTTCTCCTTACCTTCTGCCTTTTTCCCGTCCTTGATCTTGGACAGGTCACCCTGGTAGGTCTGGCCACACTCAGAGGTGACCCCATACAGTCCTGCTCCGGGGTTACGCAGAGCAGCCAGAGTCTGAGCCGGCTCGCCGCTGTCCACCGCCTGGTTCACGGCCTGGATGGACTGCGAGACTGCGGATACAAACGCAAAATATTCTGCTCTTCACACAGTCCGAACATCAGGGACAAATTAATAAAAATAGGCTTAGTAAAATGAATTGAGAGTCTTACACTGTAAGGCCTCCTGAGTGTCCTGGTTTGCCTTCAGAACGGCGTCCTGGATCTCATCCAGCCACAGCACAGCAGACGGGTCCTGGGTCTCCTGAGAGGACACCAGAAAATATGTTTAGAAACTAACAGCGAGCATCTCTCCTTTAATCCATCAAGGTTGTATTGGAAACTGAAAGTATGTGACTCTGCCCGTCTTTATTTTCTCCTCTAAATGCTAGAACCTCAAACCAAAGTTCATGCAAAATCATAAAAGACACACTAAGAGCTACTACAGCCAGAATACAACTCCAGATGTCATCCCAACATCTGTATAAGACCTGAATAAAACTATAAAATATCATCCTTTCTCAGGTGAAAAGGTAGAAGATGCCTGCGGGTTGCGTATGGTTGTTGTCAGCAGTGACAACGTACTAATATATATTAATAAAATACAACATATCAGACTTTGTTATGGATAGAAGAATAAAGTTATTTCCATTTCTATCATTGTCTCTGGTGTTTTCACACAACCAACATTTATCAAGATGAAGACAGGTGTTACTTTCTCTGCTGCTGGCTAAAATAGAAATGTATTTTATCTTTTTAATTTGATCTATTTATTTCGATCATGTCACAAATTAAAAAAAAATTAAAAAATAACAAATTAAATGAACAGTAAACATATAGTAAAATCATAATATACAAATTTTCATTAACAGTATAAACAACGTAAATAAATATTATATGTCCAAAATGGACCAGGACCACTCAAACAATCATCCCAATATTTATAATAACAACTCACAAACAACGACCCCAGTACTACTGTGCACAACCCAACTATCCACCCACCGTCAACCAGACATAACTTAAACCACTACCTCACATTCACCCAAAACAACCCTTCCTCATCCCATTTTTTAATAGCTAAATATTCAACATGAGCAGCACATCAGAGAGCTCAGATAACTGGTTCATTAGCCGCCTTTCTGTACTTATAATATAGAGAATGAAACAGCCATCCTGGCATGCAGACTCATTTTAATTCTATTTTATAAAATCAACAGGAACAGGTTTCACTAATTCTCCCTGCCGGTTCTTATATAAAAACGTACTTAAAAACTTCTATGACTTTGTCAGGAGTGGAACAATGAAGTCCTGGACTTTATCGTTTAAAGTGTGTTAACTCAGCTGTGGTTAAATGTGTGTCTACTGTTTCATCACGGCCGCGCCCAGTGTTCACATTACAACATCTCTACAGTTGTATTATATTATTCTGGTCTGTGTTCCTGCTACAGCGGGTGTTGATGTCTCCGTCTCTCTGATGGATTTCTACATTTGTGATTGAGAAATCCTTGCTCTTTGACTATTTCTTATTTAACCAGGAAGTCCCCTGGGATAGAAATCTCTTTTCTGAGGGAGACCTGGCCGAGACGGCACACCAGTTACCGTTTAAATAGAAATAAAATACAACAAACAAGAAATATGATCTGCAAAAACACAATGAAGTAGGGCTGTGCTCAACCAAGGAAATTCACTCATGCAATTTTGTCGACTAATCGATTAGTTGATTTAATCAAAAGATCTGTGAAACTGAGTTTCTCCACAAAGAATCACACAAAAGCACCACTTCGAATCTGGTGTTTACCAGAGATGTTTTATGTCACTTGATTCCATTTGCTCAGCATACAGACTAAACTAAGACCTCAATACTGAAGTCAACACTGTATTATTATGAACTGTAGTTCTACCAAACTGCATCCAGATGGAGCACTCAGTCTCTGTATAACACGAGGCAGCGGTTTGCTGCTGCTCTCTAGAGCTGGAGGTAAAACAGGCGGCTCATTTGGTTTCGGCCTCCCCCTCCGTGTGTCCCGCCCCTTCATGTTGTGCTTCAGGGCGGACTAGAGGAGGTGTGTGTTAGCATGTGTGTGTGTGTGTGAAAGAGGTGGGCGGGTACGACTGATACCCGATCTTGGAGGAAGATTTGAAAGAGGAGGGGCGCTGGCTGCTAACATCTGCAGCAGCATGCAGAAGGACGCAAATGAGCTCTGTCTTTATAGTAAACTGTGCCTGGGCGAGCCCTGATTAGTGTTTGTATGGGTGCAGTTGGAGATGTAATTGTTATTTACGTGTGTGTGTGAGTCTCTGCATGGCGGGAGACAGGGTGTGGTGCCAGAGAGGGCGGGGGACAGGAGGAGGAGGAGGACGAGGAGGAGGAAGAGGAGGACTTGGGCGTAGCTTCATCACACGTTATGAGCACATCATGGAAATAGAGGAAGTGAAAGCTGAGGGGGTTGGGTAGAATTCATCTTTCTAAACTTTTCTTCTTAGGGAACCATGAGCTCATTCATGTGTCTCTACAGGCACATCGACGTGGGAAGCTTGTAAACACACACATCCAGAACAAAGAACACGACTAGAAACTTCCCAGCTGTGATTGTTGCAGCTCACAAAGTGAGGCGATAAGCATCTGAAGAGGCCGACTTCACTGTAGTAGACTATATTGGGCTTGTTAGTCAGAGTCTGGGCAGGACTTCCTGCTGTTAATCTAGGCACAGCCCTCAGCCCACAGTCTGTGTCTCTGACTAACTGTTCTAATACTGCAGAGTTAATGAGGCGACACCAAGAAGCCAGCCACAGAGTGAACCGCAGGCTACCCTGTCCTCACGTCACCTGGAAACACACTAATGTGGGTCTTTCTCCAGCTCCATCTACGTGTGTGATGACTAACATCATCCCACATGAATACAGTCAGGCTCGTTGGATTCACCAGAAACCCTCACAGGTACTGCATTCAGCATAAAACAATATGCTCCAATCATAACATGGCAAACTGCAGCCCAACAGGCAACAACAGCTGTCAGTGTGTCAGTGTGCTGACTTGACTATGACTTGCCCCAAACTGCATGTGATTATCATAAAGTGGGCATGTCTGTAAAGGGGAGACTCGTGGGTACCCATAGAACCCATTTACATTCACTGATCTGGAGGTCAGAGGTCATAGTTTGGAGCGTTATTTAGCCTCCTTTGCGACAAGCTAGTATGACATGGTTGGTACCAATGGATTCCTTAGGTTTTATAGTTTCATAGGATATCTATACGCTCACTCTAGGTCTCAGGACTGCACTATTTACTTCTGCTTTTACTTTTACTTGCGTGATTTCCCCCTTGTATATACTGTATACTAGGGCTGTCAAAGTTAATGCGATAACGCGTTAACGTAAATTAGTTTTAACACCACTAATTTCTTTAACGTTTAAGTGAAGTGTATTAAAGTGAAGATACTGGTATCATATGAAACTAAACAACATAATGAATCCATTGGTACCAACCATGTCATACTAGCTTGTCGGGCAGGAGGTTAAATAACGCTACAAACTTGCGATAAATTTTGGCAAAGAAAAACTGGCATGGTCATTTTCAAAGGGGTCCCTTGACCTCTGACCTCCAGATCAGTGAATGTAAATGGGTTCTATGGGTACCCACGAGTCTCCCCTTTACAGACATGCCCACTTTATGATAATCACATGCAGTTTGGGGCAAGTCATAGTCAAGTCAGCACACTGACACACTGACAGCTGTTGTTGCCTGTTGGGCTGCAGTTTGCCATGTTATGATTGGAGCATATTGTTTTATGCTAAATGCAGTACCTGTGAGGGTTTCTGGACAAAGCAGCATATTTGGCCAATCCCATGTTGATAAGAGTATTAAATCTCCCTTTAAGGTACATTTTGAACAGATAAGAAATGTGGGATTAAATATTTGAATCGACTGACAGCCCTAACATGAGCATATTTTATGAACATTGCTGAAGAAACCTGAGACCAAATATATTCATTGCCACTGACTGATTTGCTAGAATTGATAATTAACAAATAAAGAACCTTGAACCTCTCTCCGCTGGGGAATATCTCGTCGGCGCTGACCCTTTGAAAGCCAACAGGAAGCTCACGCTATTAACTACTTCCTCTGTCTTCAGCTAATCGCCTCCAACAGCCACATGCACCAATCAACAACCAGAGGCTGGAGTGTGTGTGTGTGTGTGTGTGTGTGTGTGTGTGTGTGTGTGTGTCTGGCCCATTTTAATATAGTGGTCAGCTTTCTGCCCTTTTATGGAAGCAAACGACTGAGGCCCGGCTTGTTATTTCCTATGCCTGTGAAATCAGCAGGAAAATACTTTGCTTTTTTTCCCTCTCCTGTTTTTTCGCTTGTAATTTTTTTTTTTTTTCTGGGTCCCGTTATAAAAGTGTGACGAGTTCCCACATGATGAATTGGAGGGTTTGACTGGTGGCTGTTGACATTTGAAACAGTGTGGGCAGTGGCCAAGTATTTAGGAGTCTAAGCTTGATAAGATGCTGCGTTTATCTGTGTTTACTCAGGATAAAAACAGACTCCGTACTAAAATGGACACACTGAGAATTACTCTATTTACAGAGTTTGTTCTTAAGACATCGAGGAGAGCGAACATTTAACTCTCTGAGTCGAGGGATTTCACCTCCTCTGCACCTTTGTGCTCCGTCGTAAAACCAAACCCAGCTCCTCTGCTTCTCCTACGACAAACCCAAACATGGTTGACTTCCTGTGACCTCACATGCAAATGTGCGGCACAGACACACATTCATCGGCTCGCCTCACTTCAAGTAAAGAAGATAACACAGTCAAATGAGTCAGAGAGAGCAGAGGAAAGACTGTTCGATGTGTCTGGACGCAGACCAGGTCTCTGGAACCAAAGAGTGGTAATGAAAACAGAAGAAAACCTCAGAGAGCTGAAGAGACAGAGGGAGTAAAGAGGCAGACAGACGTACGACAGGAAGTGAGCGGGGGAAAGATGATCACACCATGACATCAGCAGTCTGGTTGTGTCATGTGGGGCTCAGAGGCCTGAGTCACATGGAGCCATCTGCAACCACGATGGGTCGGGGATCCCATTGAATTACAACCTCACATCACAATAACACATCTGTGCAGCATTTTAACACATAAACTACTGTCTATCTGCGACTTGTACATTTTGAGAAGCATCTAGCCATTCATTCAGCCACCAACACCAGACAGCTGCTCAGGTCAGAATAAACAGAATATCCATAGAATATATATAGAATATGATTGTAATCAGCATCATGACATCAAAAAATACTTTTTCAGTATCAATATATATAAAATTATAGCAAATGTTTAACTTGGAAGTAAAAAGCTGCCAGTCCTCCTACTTGATAGTGATCATGTTGTGTGTCCCCAAGTAGGAGTATCGGCATAGGAGTGTTTCCGAGCACCAGAGTCCCTTTAGAAAACCCCTAATTTTACTGCATTGCTCTGATACCTTGCTGAATTTTGGAGGCAGGAGCAGAAGAGCAGAAATCGGAGCTCTCATCCAGCAGCTTACTGCCTGAACTAAACCAAATATTGAACCTCTAACAGCTGCACATTTTTGGTGCCTGACATCTTGTTTAAAGTTAATGTGAGAAACTTTTTTTTATGAAACAGTCTCAGTTTAATCCTGATGCCTCTACATGACCTACATCAGTAAACAAGACCATCAGAGAGAAGTTAAGCTGTTTCTATATAGTTATTGTTAATGCTCGTCATCGTCAGATTCTGCATGAAACCAGAGGAAGTCATGCAGGTTCACCAGAAACCGCAGACAGACCCAGACCCGGCTTCACTGCAGCCTTCCGGTGTCGCCCCATTGTATGCAACCAGACTGGTGACAAAATTCGCTCCTAGTCATTGTGTATGGGAGGCGACTGATTCGCCGCACAAAGCATGCTGGGATACCTGCAATGCAGACCATCATCAACCTGCAGCAACGGCTACAAACAGCTATGTGCAACCAGGAAATGCTAAAAGGAGACTAATGATCGTAGTTGATAATCTATCCATGTAAATAAATAGTTTTTTGTTGTAGGTTCAGAGCAGAAACGATGAACTGCAATTCATCCAGAATCCACTTCTTGAACAGCTTTTTTCCCCTCATTCGTTAATGTCATAATCATCCATCTGACAGAAAACGGTTTGTACTGATGCTTTTTCGTAAATAAAACACCCTTGTGTGGAGCTAGTAGAAAAGGGGACGAGGGGGGATTGTTGGATGGACAAGCAACCGGTGGTGCAGGGAAGACAAGCTTATGCAAATTGGTCACATACAGTATAATGGGGCTGCACTGTTGGAGCTCCGGAGGGAGGTGGAGAGCAGCAGCAGCCGCCACCATGCAGCTGGAGGCTTTATTTCTGGGCCCACTGGAGAGAAGGGAGGCACGGGAGAACCAGAACCAGGACTGAGCGGGGCAGACTGTCAGAGACCCTGCTGCAGTAAAATGACTCTGGGGACTCTGGTGCTCGGAAACACTACCACTTTTGTCCACAGGAGCCAGCAAAATCAACACAAAAACATCCTCATAGTAGCTTTAACTTGGAATAAAAAAGGTGCCAATACTCCTACTAGGGGACACACAGACATTATCAATTCAAGGTAATTAATTACTATTCCTAATGTGAAATACTGATTGTATTCAGCTGCATTGCCCTGATACTTTGCTGGACTCTGTGCAGTATTTAGGAAGTCGGAGCAGAAATCTGAGCTCCCATCCAGCAGCTTACTGCCTGAACTAAACCAAATATTGAACCTCTAACAGCTGCACATTTTTTGGCAACTCACATCGAGTTGGAAACGGGCCTCTTTTCACCCGTACAATAACTGGATTCATTAGAATCCTTAAAATACACCTATAAGTATGATATACCCAGTCTTACTGTTTACAGCCCTGACAGCGTTCAACTGTATGAGCTGCAGTAAAAAGCGTTTCTAAAGTCGGTAACTGTAGCCAGGCGGTGTTTGCATGAAGTGTTTGCATATGTTTGCTCACCTGAATACTAGACAAACACATGAAAAAGCAAATCACAAAGGGAGGGACCGGGGCACCGGTCGACACGCTATCCAGAGTAAACTTCACCCGAACCTCATACTCATCTAGAGGTTAGAACCTGGACATCTATTTTATAATTCCACCTCCCTACAGCAGAAAGACTGGTGTACAGCAGTACGTTGTGTTTGTGTCTTACGTGAGCCTTCTCTCTGCGGGCCTCCAGCAGTTTATCGTGGTAGTGCTGAGCCACCGACGGGTCCACATCTGTCATCTTGGCTGAGGGGTTCTGCAGCATGGACAGGGTCTTGGTGGGATCGCCTTCGTCCAGGGCCTCGTTGATCAGCCCGATGGCGGCGATACCTGCACACATACACAAACAGACGTTCAGAATATAGACCAACTAAAACTCTGTGAGTCTACGATCACGATATAATATGAGAGGATGAGCTGGAAGATGACGTCTGTAATATCTGACGATTAACTATTTAACTTAAATAAAGCAGCGTTACTCATTTTGTTGCCAACAAATGACTTAGATTCTATTTTTAAACATGTGACTCGTTATCTATTTGAATAAATGTGTGATTTGGAGTCATTGTGAAGTTTCACAGAGGAGTTTGACACCTTTGGGTGTAACTGGTGTGTCTCTTACGTTCATGCTCCTCCTGCACGGTCAGGTTGACTTGGTCGATGCAGGCCTGAATGTCGTTCCAGGTGAGATAGTCGGAGCCTTCCTCTCTGGCTGCTGCCTTCAGACGCATCAGTTCATCCATGTACCTGAGGAGCACACAGGTATCAACAGCCTGTCTCAGTCCCGTCAAGAAACAAACAAAAACCTCAAGACATCGCTAACACCCTTTTTACACCAAAATTAACACGTAGTATATGCAGTTTTTTTTTTAAACGGAGCAGAAAACCCCCGCTAAAAATAGGTGATAGACTTCTTTCCCTTTGCCAGTAAATGAGAGGCCTTTCTGGGTTTTTTGGGGTGTGTCACGTTCGACGTCACAAATGTGCGGTAAAACAGTTAACAGCGAAAACGTTATGGTGATTACTTATTTTTTATACTTTTATATACTTAATAAAACTAATTATAATAATAATAATAATAACTAATAAAGATGGTTTAGTTGAGTTTTATTTTGTTTCTGTCGAGTTTGAATGAAGTGTGTTTCGATAATCAGCGAGGTAAAATTACTGTTTCTGTCAAAGGAGTCTGGTGGCTTTGAGGAGCGCATATTAATTGTATGTTTTGTACATAAATAAATTATAATAATTGTCCAAATCCCTGTTAATTTTATTTATTATATATTCACTTCAACTTGCGTCACATAGCATCGTGTCGGAACAGGGCTGAAAATTAGGTGTCCGGTTGACAAAGTTGTCATGTTTCCATCACTACCGATCGGGGCTGGAGGCGATAAATACTCGTGACTACTGCGGAGTCATTTGTCTTGGGAATGACTGTCGATTGCAACCTTTACCACTGAAGACAAAAGCCAGATGTCCAGTGGGAAAGGGGCTTAAGACGATGTGTTACTGACTCCTGATGTGTCTGTGTGCGCTCACCTCTGTGCGTATTCATCCTCCACATTACTGAGTCCAGTGACAGAGCTGGCCAGTTGTTTCCAGAGGGCGTCTCGGTTGCCGACGTCCATCGCCTCGTTCATCAGCACCACCGACGACAGCATCTCCACGGCAACCAGCAGCTCAGGGTGGGACAGCGAGCCCTGCGGAACACGGGACACGATATTTACCTCATACGTCAAACTGCCACTGAAGACTACCAGAGGCAAACAACATGCTGATGGTGTCTCTTTTTATGTGTAGCTCCACAGTTAAATCAGAGGAAACATGAACAGGAACATCAGAAACTCTGAAGCAACTGTGAAGGTGATCTCGTCCTGTATTTTACCCTCAAAAGCCAAATGATCACATGTTTTGTTTTTTTAACCAAGAATGATGCGGAGGTGTGGTTTCTACGTATACTACTGTGCTTCTGTGTATTTCACTGTGTGTGAGCGTGTTTCTTCGTTGGTTACCTCGGGGCTTTGCTGCTGCAGGCTGACCAGCTCTCTCTGGTAGAGGTCTGCAGCGCTGGGGTAAACTTCAGGCAGCTGAGCGTCGGGGTTCATCAGCTCTTCCACCGTCTTCTCCGGCACGCCCGCCCTGATGGCGGCGTTAATGCGTTCCACGGCCTTCAACACTACACACACAGACGCGGGGTTAATTATGAGAACAGATACAGATGTAGAAAGAGGGAAGAAGACAGTTTTTGTTAGAATTAGGGCTGTCAAAGTTAAGGCCACTAATTCCTTTAATGCATTAATGCAAATTGGAATATTTAGGTTGCAAAGGGCTCATTTTTGAAGAGAGAGTGAAGATACTGACATCATATGAAACTAGAAACCCTGATGAATCCATTGGTAGAGAGAAGGAGGTTAAATAATGCTCCAAACTAACGCTAAATATAGGCGAGGAAAAACTGGCATGGCCATTTTCAAAGGGGTCCCTTGACCTCTGACCTCCAGATCAGTGAATGTAAATGGGTTCTATGGGTACCCACAAGTCTCCCCTTTACAGACATGCCCACTTTATCATAATAACATGCAGTTCGGGGTAAGTCATAGTCAAGTCAGCACACTGACAGCTGTTGTTGCCTGTTGGGCTGCAGTTTTGCCATGTTATGATTTGAGCATATTGTTTTATAGTAAATGCAGTACCTGTGAGGGTTTCTGGATCAATATCTGTCATTGTTTTGTGTTGGTAATTGATTTCCAATAATAAATATAAACATACATTTGCATAAAGCAGCATATTTGTCCACTCCCATGTTGATAAGAGGATTAAATACTTGACAAATCTCCCTTTAAGGTACATTTTGAACAGATAAAAATGTGCAATTAAATATGGACAATCATGCAATTAAATATCTTAATCGATTGACAGCCCTAGTTAGAATGTATGTTATGTGCATACTCTTTATGTAGGCTTCTGCAATCTCATTGGACACGACCACGCCGCACTGCAGCTCATCCTTAGTCAGAGCTTCTCCTGGAGACGTCTGAAGGAAGAAATCCAGATGAGTTTACACTGAGGAGACACTTTGTTGACATAAATGTGCCGCTTTGTTTTGCACGCTGATCCCCCTACTGTACCTGGTCTTTATTCTCTCGGTCACCCTGCAGCTGTTTGAGGTACCAGGCTTTGTTCTGGGCCTGCATGTTCTGGACGCCCATGGCTTTAAGGGCCTCGTATAACTTATTCTCATCGCCGCTCAGCAACGACTGTTCGGCTGCACTCAAGGCGTTGCTCACTGCAGGAGAAAAAGGGTTGACATTTCACTGCTGCACCATGGGAACCGAGACAAATTAACGCATACATGTGTTCATGTGACTTACCGTTGACCTTGTTGACGTTGCCCTGGATTTCAGCCTGGGTGAGAAGCTCATCGTAGATATCTCTCTCTGCGTCCACATTCTCCATTTGCTGTCGGAGCAGAGCGAGTAAAATATAACAGCATTACATGTTAGCTTCACTTATCATCACATCCCTCCGGCACGACACCAGAGTAAAATATATCTCTTTCCAGAAGGTACTTTTGGTCATTTATTTGCTTTGCCTATTGGCAAAACAAATGTTTTACATTCTAATAAATAAATCCTACATTTATCTTTCACTGCAAGAAATTGCTGTTAAGTCTGTGGAGGATAGAGGATGGAGTGAGGCCAGTCCATCATCCAGCCACCGCTCTTTATGGTTTCATTTCTGTTGCCCCAGCGGTTTGTGTGGCCTCAGCATTTCACTCTGTCTGATGCCAAATGTTCTTCTGCTTCAGGCTGTATGTTCTATTATTTTCTAATCAAAGCGTGGACGATGACTCGCCCCATTTTTAACTATATGGCCATTTTATGGTCTCTCAAGGATAATGTGCCCCCCCCCCCCCCCCCCCCCCCCCGAGGCAACCATTCGTCTCGCTTAAGTTCACAACTTCGTACCCGTTTGCGTGAGCTGGCCACCTTCTCTCCCTTAGCCTGGTACAGCGTGTCGTGGTACTGGCGAGCGCCGCTGGCGTCCAGGTTGACCAGCATGGCGTTGGGGTTCTGCATAGCGGCCACCGTGCCCTCCGGTGCACCGTGGTCGATGGCCTCGTTGATGGCGATCACGGCGGCGTGTACTGAGGAGGGAAGAGGAGGAGGTGGTGAGGAGGAGCTGGCTGCATGCGGATTTTTATCTGTATGTTTTATCTTATATATTGATGTTAAGTTTCAATCAATAAATATTATCCTCTTGTCGTACTGATACTTGAACCATAGAAGCAGAAAAGGAGGAGAACGGACATTGAACAGTTTTCCGTGGCAATTTGACCATTGTTTGGGCCGTAAAGAGAGGTATCGATCTTCTCATGTAATCCTTGGTAAGAAAGCAAAGTGTATTTCCAAATCTGTCTAACTTTTCCTTTAAATATCATATATCAATATTTTATCTTGTGATTAGATTATTATAGAATTCGCAGCAAAAGTCAGCACCAACATACACTCAGTTGGATGCATTTGTTAGTGATTTTCATGATGAATAAAATTGCTTTTAAAACGTAGAAAGAAGTGGAGAAAAAAGGTGAATTATAATCCCTAAATCAATGCAACTTCAAACTCTATAGACGAAGTAGAAGTGAAGCCATTATCTTGGCAATTTGGGGAAAATCAATGTTGTGTTGCACAAAGACAAAAACAACTAAAGCTGTAATCTTGTCTTGTCATTGACGTAAAAAATATATGAATAAAGCTTTGATTGATTCAGAGAGGAACAATAACTGATCATAACTAGAACTGTGTAAGAAAAAAATATGAATTTATGCTTTAAAAACTGAGCCAAAAGGGTTTCTGATCCAAATAATGTCTGATTTACGATGAGCCTCAGAGGACTAACTAAATAACTAACTAACTAACTAACTAAGTAGGACATCAACTAAACTATATAATGTACATCTATCAGATCCCGCCCTCTCCCTTCTCACATGCAGCTTCATCCACCGACAGCTCATTGGCCAGGATCCCTCCAATCTTGCTGAAGGCGGGCATCTGGATCCCGTACTTCTCCAGCTCGCTCTTCATGTTGTTGATCTCCTCCTCTGTGGGAGAGAAGACACAGAGCAGAAGGAGCAGGTCAGTGGCTGGTTTAGAGAGGGAGGTGAGACACTGTGGACACAGACTGGTCCTGACTCATGTGTGAGAATCAGGGTTCTGGCTCTGGGACAAGAAGCCGAGCGGGAACTCAACTGACAGGAAAAAGCTCTCACTATTACTAATGACTTTCACATTTCCAGCAGCTCCTCCACACTGTGGCCTGCTGAGGAAAACAAACCCTCTGTGCTCCTCCTCTTCCTCTCTCGGTGCTGCTTTCAGGGTGCAGAAACATTTTAAACTTCATGTTAACTTTGGCAACATGGCGACATCTGTAACGCTCTGGATTTAAGAGGACATAATCGGGTTAACAGGGAAACAACGAGGAAAACAGATGCACAAGACTTCGTGTTCATGCTTACCAGTGAAATCTACTTTTCCATACAGATCCTGGATCTGAGGGGCCAGGCCGAGCTTGAACAGATACAGGCTGTAGAAGAGGACGGAGAAACAATAAATAAAGACACACGACAGGATATACAGTAGCAGAGGTGAAAGGTCACACGAGAACAGGAGCAAAACAAATACGCGCAAAGCCATTTCATGCTTGAGTACAACTTCAGTAAAACATGATTACCACAATAAAAAGAGGGGAGTAAGAGGCGTTCAATGACCAGGCAAACCAAGCAAATATCAGAATTCAACCCTGTCGTTTTAGGACAAAGAAACAGATGTTTCAACACTCGTGTCACTTTGTGAAGCTGCAGATATTAAGGGATAATTATTGAGGTAAACCAATAGATAATGTGCTGCTTACAGAGGAGTAAAAACACTCTCAGATTCAAAAAATAAGAGACAACTAGAGACCATCTTGTGAAGGGATCACACCAGCCGCGACGCCAAATGGCACCAGGGGTGTAAAGTGGCCCCTTCCTCACTTCCTACCCCCCCCCCCCACGTCCGGCGCCCTTGGTCAGACCACACCTCTCTTCAGACTTGACCTTTATTTTGATCTCAACTACACACCCCGTAAAGTTACGTGACTGCGTCTCACATGGTTGTGACAAAATCCGTCCACAGACAGTCTGACATATTAACGCCTGGCAGAGAACTCTAAACCACTTCTGTGGTTCTTCCCGCCAGAACCACATTGTGACTTATGACACACAGACTCACAAGGTGGAAACAATACCAGCCACACGCCGTCACGGATGGTAAGGTGTTGAAAGAGTATATGTTATATGGAAGAGAAGAGAAGAGGAAGAAGAAGAAGAAGAACAAGAAGAAGAGGAGGAGGAGGAGGAGGAGGAGGAGGAAGAGGAAGAGGAAGAGGAAGCAGAAAAAGAAGAAGAAGAAGAAGAAGGAAGAGGATGAAGAAAAGGAGAAGAAGAAGAAGAAGAAGAGAAAGAAGAGGAGGAAGAAGACGAAGACAAAGCAGAAGAAGAGGAGGAGGAGGAAGAAGAAGAAAAGCAGGAAGAGGAGGAGGAAGAAAAGGAGGAAGAAGAAGAAGAGGACGAGGAAGGGGAAGAAGAGCAGGAAGAGGAGGAGGAAGAAAAGGAGGAAGAAGAAGAAGAAGAGAAAGAAGAGGAGGAAGAAGACGAAGACAAAGCAGAAGAAGAGGAGGAGGAGGAGGAAGAAGAAGAAAAGCAGGAAGAGGAGGAGGAAGAAAAGGAGAAAGAAGAAGAAGAGGAGGACGAGGAAGGGGAAGAAGAGCAGGAAGAGGAGGAGGAAGAAGAAAAAGAGGAAGAAGAAGATAATGAGGAACAAGAAGAAGAAGAGGAGGAGGAGGAGGAAGAGGAAGAAGAAGATAAAAAGCAGGAAGAGGAGGAGGAAGAAAAGGAGAAGAAGGAGAAGAGGAAGAAGAGGAAGAAGACGAAGATAAAGCAGAAGAAGAGGAGGAGGGAGAAGAAGAAAAGCAGGAAGAGGAGGAGGAAGAAAAGGAGGAGGAAGAAGAAGAAGAAGAAGACAAAGCAGAAGAAGAATAGGAGGAGGAGGAGGAGGAAGAGGAAGAAGAAGGAAGAAGAGGAGGAGGAAGAAAAGCTGGAAGAGGAGGAGGAGGAAGAAGAATGGGAAGATGAGGGAGAAGACAAGGAAGAGGAGGAAGAAGATGAAGAAGGAGGAGGAGAAGGAGGAGGAGGAATAGAGCTCCAGTCTGGTTCTTGATAGACTCAATCAGAGCTTTATGTGTCGACCTGAATCCATTAAATTGGGTGAAATGTGTTTTTTCTTGATCCTCCGTCATCACCTCCTCTGAGCTCTGAGCTGCTACTCAGCCGTCAACATCAACTACTAGCTGTAGTTCTGTTATTAGAGAATAAACTGTATCATCACCAATTGGACCAACTATGTTGATGGTTTCCTGTGGTCTTTTAATATAAAGACAGTTAATGAGCGTGCTTCTGTGGCATCTGGGTGGTGCAACACCACGCCTCTCCTCTGCTCTGCTGTGCATCCATTCTACCTGAGGAGGAATGCTCTATTAAAACAAACCGCTCCACAGCCTCTTGTGAACCACTGAATGCCTTTCTGCTGAAAAACTGCACCGTTCACCTCATAAAAACGTCACGGGCCTGAAACATGCTCAGACCACAGATGTGAGCGGACCGCAGCGAATATACACAGCGTGTCAACTTGTTGGAGCGCTCACAGCACCGTCCAGTGAAAGAGGAACTCATAGGATCTCCTACGACAAACATTTAAAACACAACAGCTGTTTGTTGTTTCTGTGGTTTTCTGATGTTCAAACTTCACGGACAGACAGAGACAGAGAGACAGAGTTAGAGTACCTGAGTGCGTGTATACAGTAGATGCAGCGCGGCATGTTCTTTCTGTCGTATATGTCTGTGGTTTCAGGGTAGAAGATCTGAAACACAGATGGGGAACAGTGAGTGAATCAGCAGGTCGACGGGAGCATGCCAGCGTGTCGCAGCATGTGTGCAGCAATGATTCAGGGTAGTGGCTCTAATGAAGGATTACACAACGTACATGTGCATTCACACGCCCCTGGCTTTGTCTGAAATGGAAAAAGACTTCTATTTTCTGTTGAAGCTGCCAATCGCTGATATTTTGGGCTATTTTCAATTTTTTTGTCCATGCCAACACGATGACAAGTATTCAGAGTTTCCACAGAGTTAACAGGGTGGAAAACTCTGAGAAGAAAACACTTTTACTATAATAGGCAACTGTTTACTTCTTTTAGACTGAGTCGTCATTTAAAGGAGCATTTCAACATATAAACTACTGACATTTCAATCAACTTGTGCTGACTGGAAAACTTGTTTCGAGGTAATCCATCGCTACGAACAGTGACTACGTTTACATGCACACTAATATTCTACTATTATCTCAAATATGACAATATTATGAATTTGATACGGGTCATGTAAACCGTAGGGCTGTCGTTCGATTAAAGTATTCAATCGCTATTAATCGCATGATTGTCCATAGTTAATCACAATTAATCGCTCATTTTTCATCTGTTCAAAATGTACGTTAAAAGGGAGACTTGACTATGACTTGCCCCAAAACTGCATGTGATTATCATAAAGTGGGCATGTCTGTAAAGGGGAGACTCGTGGGTACCCATAGAACCCATTTACATTCACACATCTGGAGGTCAGATGTCAAGGGACCCCTTTGAAAATGGCCTAACAATTTTTCCTCGCCAAAATTTAGCACAAGTTTGGAGCGTTATTTAACCTCCTTCATGACGAGCTATTATGACCTGGTTGGTACCGATGGATTCTTTAGGTTTTCTAGTTTCATATGATACCAGTATCTTCACTCTAGCTTTAAGACTAAGCCTGTAATCTAAAAACCAAAGGTTGCGTTACTGTGTTAAAGAAATTAGTGACACTAAAACAAATTTGCTTTAACGTGTTATTATCACATTAACTTTGACAGCCTGAGAATAAATACAAAACCACAAGGATCAATATTTCTTAACAGAATCTTTGTTGAAGGTTTTACTGACTGATCCAGGAGGAATCCCTGATGCCTGATATTTAATACAATAAAGTTTATCTCTGACTATCGTTTCAATAGTAGGTGTATTTGCATGTGAGAGACGGTGTTGGATGAATGCTCACCTTTGGCAGTCCCTTCTCTGACATGGCGTTGAGCCACTGGATGACGTTGTCTGTGTGTCTGAAATGGAGACCGGTGGCCTGAAAGAGAGAAACCAAACGTCAGGACACAACGAACATGTTGCTCAGCTCCAACTCAGAGACTCAGAGACTCCAGCCTCATTCACACTGACAACAAGAGCTATAAACTGAGGTCCCATTCATCCAACAGCTCCAACAAGGCAGAGAAACACACACTGAGTGTCACACACTGGACTTTAAAGATGTCAGTAAAGACTACATGGAGGTTTGTAGAACAACAAATATCTCACGGTTAAGTCTCAGACCACAATGATGGAGATTGACCTGTTGTTCTTTACACGACTCCATAAAAGACAGAGAAGTGTTTTGTGGCCAAACGACACCACAGCTAAGTCACTCTTTGGTTTCAGAACACTTTGGTATGATGTATGAACTCTTTGGAGGATTTGATCGAAACTTCCTGCTTTTACAAAAGCTATGAAAATGAAGGCTCTGTTTATGGTGAACTATCCCTTTGCGAAGGTCGTAAAGGGACAGTTCACCCCAAAATCCAAATACATATTGTTCCTCTTACTTGTACTGCTATTTTTAAATCTAGATAGTTTTGGTTTGAGTCGCAGAGTGTTGGAGATATCGGCCGTAGAGATGTCTGTCTTCTCTCTGGTATAATGGAACTAGATGGCACTCGGTTTGTGGTGCTCAGAGCAGCAACGTCTCTTTCCAGAAATCATGACCAGGTTACTCAAGATGATCCACAGACCTTGTTGAGAGCAGTTTCATGTAGGAACTATTTTCTTTCTACCGAACTGCACCCACCAATTAAACCACCGCATAGAAAGAAGCGGCTCAGCCGAGGAGGACGCCATTAATGTTTACATCTCGCGCAGTCACGACCACGAGCCTCTCTATCCACGTGTACATGCATGCTTCATTCTGCGCGGTGATACTGTTGGCGGGTGTAGTTCAGTAGAGAGAAAACAGTTCCCAAATTGGAGAAACTGGAGTAACAGCAAAATGTATTTTAGACACCTAAATAAATCAATATCAGTTTAAGTGTAGACTATATTTAGAATATTTTCATCACTTTACCTTGCTGTCAGACAGCTATACAGTCTGTGTTTCCAACGGGGAACTGAAGACGTTGTATCCATCTATGCTCTCGCCAAAGAAACCAGACTCCATTGAAAAAAACTGTAATTCTACCTCGCAGAACACGGGTGTTGCTGGTCTACCGCTGCCTCAATCAGTTAGTTTGCGTTAATGTAAGACTTTGGTTAGTTCGCATTTCAACTCCCGTGTTCTGCGAGGTAAAATTACAGTTTTTTTTCAATGGTTGCTTTGGCGAGAGCATAGATTGAAACAACAGCTTCAGTTCCCCGTCAGAAAGGGCTGTCTGACGGCAAGGTAAAGCGGTGAAAATAATCTAAATATAGCATTTTTTTAAGAGTCTAAAATGCGTTTTGCTTCTGCCCCCCTTACCACAGCAGTACATTGCTTTGCTCCTGTGCTGGTACTCCTGTCTGTTTCTCCAAACCGGGGGTGTGCCGACCGCCATCTACTGTAGGTACGTCATTTTTTTCATGATTGTCATTGAAAACCTGCTGTGACAGTTTTTTTACCTGGTAATGGAAGTATGAAAAGGATTGCATGTTGGTCTGATCGTCCAACACATTAATACTCATCTGGCTATTGATTGTTCCGAGAGGAGGATCTTTTAATTAACACAACCATCAGGTCTGGTTTTCTACTTGAGAACTAACGAAGGCTGGATTTCTTTATGACTAGCTGTGGATATTCAAGATTAGACTATTTACTTTACTAAGTCACGACTCCAAGCAGGTGATGTTTTTAACACGATTTGTAATCTTTCAGGTTTAATCTCCTTAACAGCAGAGTTATTTTAAAGCACATAACTTGGACGTGGAAACGCATGCAGCTATGCAGCTCACATCTCTCTGACATCTCAGTGCCTGCTGGCTTTAGTGACTGACGATCAGATTACGGTGATTGTATCTTTCTCTGATATATATAAACACACGTCTTCACCTTGTAGCGCGTCTGCTCGCGGTCGTAGATCTTCTTGAGGGAGACGGTTTTTGGGGCGAAGAAGTTGCCCAGTTTGGCCAGATAGACGCCGTTCCTCAACCCCTCCTCCAACTCCGTGGTGGGAGGCAGCTCCTCGTCCAGACAGGCCTCCATCCATCTGCAGAGACACATCATATATCACAGTCAACACAAAGAGCAAACGTACATAAACATACAGCTTAGTCTGCCTACAGGGATAATCACTGCTGTTGAAACTTCTACCATTTCATTTTTCTTATGAGAACCACAACACAATCAAGACAGCTCTTCGAAGGGGTTTAAATTAAACATTGCTGTCCTGGAAATAGAAAGTAGTGTTAAATACAACGACTACTAACTGATGAAAGATAACACACTAAGACTCACAGAAGTGTAGTGTGCAGTCAAATCAGTTCTAGAAATGTTAAAGCAGCGTGGCTGTATGAAACTGAATCATTTCAGTTACATGTGGAGCAAGAACGATGTTGAGGTGTGTTCAGGTTAAACAAAAGAAGTTAATTTAAAGTGAGTTGTGCTCACATTAACAGTATCCTATTAAAGAAGCACTTCTCTTGATCAAATCAACTGATCAGCCTGTTAATTAGCAGATTCATCCTGTTGGTCAGACGGTAACAAGATGTGGAAAAAAACTAATCTGAAGTCTCCCCCATGCAATCGATACTCTCTTTGGACTCCTGATTACTTTTGTGATATCCTGACTTTTCATCTACCTTCACCAACATTTCCACTTGTCCAACACTTCAGTTCATGACAGGATCACATCTCTAAACAGCGCCGCCGCTAGGCACACGCTCATCACGCGTTCATCACGTGCTGTGCATAGGGGACCAAGTGCCAAAGGGGACGCAAACGGCCAGCAATAACACTGACGTTTACCACTGAGGTGTCACGGACCTTGTGGTAAAGACAGCTCATATTTGGACCAACCCCAAACCCCTTTTCCCTGTAAACTAGCATGACATTTGGTATCAACTGATTCATCGCAATCTCAAGATTCATATACTACAAATGTATGTCCACTATCTTAAAAACTGAAACCCGCAACGGCCTTCAAAATACAGTAATGTTAATGCCAGTCAGATCGTTTCAGAGGGTTAACAGTAGGCCAGTAAACCAAGAACTGAGGAGGAGAATAATTGCGCACAAAAGGTATAGTGGGGGGGCACCAGCTAATATCTTGCCTCGGGCACCAAATTGGTCTCTAAAGCGAATGCCTGCGATTAATGCTAGTATGCTAAACGTTACCATGAGGATGCAAACATACTATGCATGCTACTGTTAGCAGCTCTGACGATGTAAAGCGCAGCCTGAGAGGACTGGAAATAAATAGCCACACTTTTGATTTAAGCAACAATGTGGTATTTCTTTTGCAAGGTTATCAATCCAAAAATATCAAGAGGCAGTTTGTGTTTACGGTTAACACAGAACTATATGACCACAGACGACACATGATGACTTAAATGGTGGCGTTACAAATTTGAAGGATTAAAATTGATGAAGAAAGAAAGCACCTTTTCATTTTTAGGAAGTGTTAATCATCAAAGATCACTTATTATTACGGCTCAGCTTCTCGTTGATTGACTGACTGCATTATATTAAATAATGAGGCCTGAGGATCATTCGTCAGCGTGTTAGAGATGATAATGGTGTCAGTGGGTGAAAAGGAGTACAACTCCTATACATTCCTGCTGGGTTTTACATTAAGCTCATGAATTATTCTGCAGCGATAAAACCAGTCTGGCCGAGGCTGGAGGCCTAACCTCCTAACCTGGCCTGTGGTAACCTCTCCTCCCGAACGCAGAGTTCCCAGCATTCCTCCTGTGTGACATTTCATTTCTTTTAGGTCATATCGTGGAGTCACATTCCTGCTGTGTGCCCGTGTCAGCTCTGGGCCAAAGAGAGGAGACACGCTGAGCTCCCATACTGGGACGAGCCTGGTGGACTGGATTCCACCATCTCATGCCATCACCGCCCAGTAACCACGGAGGAAACCAGTCCATTCCTGTCCCTGAAAATATCTGTCAGATATGGATCTGTTTAGAGTTCATTTAAGAGGAGAAGATGTAGAGATTTTAACAGATAGGCGGACACGAGCTCACCACAGGAGGTATGTGAGAGTATTAACATTCTTTAGCTTCTATTGTTTGACAACTTGTTAGTGAACATTTGGTGCCTGATCACAGTTGTGTTTGATTTATCAATATTTGTTCTTCCATCGTAGCTACACTGCAAAAAAGTCAGAATTTTAAAGGTGGCTTTTCCTGTAATACACTGGATCATCTCAAGGTCCAATTACATCTAATTAGATTCACTGAACAACACAGATCTGGACAACTGGGTCAGAGGTCACTGCAACAGAAGAGTTTTCTTAAGCCCAGATCAGACAGAGCGCGTTTGAGAATGAGAGAGTGAAGTGTTTTGAGCTTGAGATGCACCGATCCGACTTTTTCAGTCCCAATACCTGAGCTTTGAGTACCGATCCGATACCAGTCTTTAATCAATAAGCTGTACGCCTCACTGTGTGGAAGTGACTGGGATCATTCTTTTATGTGTAAGGCAACATCAGGCTTCACTTAAACATTGCTTTTCTAACTTTGTTGCTTTTTTGTTGCAGAACGTTTTCCTCACGTTTTTACAGGAGCGCCCCGAACACTTTGAGTTGACTCAGAGCGGAAAAGCACCCGACGTCATTAGCGTTTTTTCTCTCATTGTGGTGACTACCCGGAGCTTTATGACTTTACCAACCATAGTTACCATGATCTGAAAAGAAAACAGGAGGCCTGGAGGCAAATTAGCGAGTTACTTGAGATTTTGGGAAAGTTGTTTTCATTAATTTAAACTGTACTATCAACTAAGGCTGTCCCCAATACCACTTTTTGGGCTTGCGAAGCTTTGGCGAGTAATATTCGAAGGTATTCAAGCCACGCTACCGTACACACACACACACACACACACACCTCTACACACAAGAGTAATGCATAATGTTGTGGGATTATTCCTTATTTAATGGGCTGTTTTGGGATTTACAAACAATGTAAAGTGGTCGTGCACATCCAAAGCCGTAGTAGATGGATGCTGGACCAGTAGAAGACAACAATGAAAAATGAAGAGGTTCGCAAACTGTAGCTCCCTTTAAATGCAATTTATTGGCACATCTTAGTTAGTAATGTTTTGAGTCAATGCTCTTCTTCAGACTTAATAAATCTGCAGCGAGACGCCATATTAAAATGTATACATTATTATTACATACTTATATAATAAAAACAAAATAAAAAATGAAGCATTTGAATAGTGATTTAGAGGTCGATTATTATAATAATCGACCTCTAAATGGTATACCATGGGAACGGTCGAAGCTTCGAAGCATTCAGGTCAGCTATTACTATTAACTATTAGGCACAGTTAATGGTTTGTGTTAAGCTAACATTAACAGTCATTTGGTGGTTGCCTAGCAACAATAAAACCAAAACAAAAGACGCAGCAAACTGCAATAAACGCTCTGTCCGATCGGGCGTCTTCAACAACAAAAAAAGGCAGTGCTGTGCACCTTCTTCTTCATTCATTATTCTACTTTTAGAACTGCTGTATGTGAAAAGTGCAGAAAATCACCCTGTTTCCTCCTCAGTAATGAACGGCGGTGTCTGTTCTGCTTTATTAAGACCTCCAAATATCAGCTCCGATTATGAAAACCTTGAGTTTATCATCGGCTGTGAGGAATTCAGGAATTTCACAGTGAGGTCAAACACGGCCTTTTTGAAAAAGGCAAACAGTCTCTCTCTTTTCATCTGCTCTAAGAAAACACTCCCTCTCTTCTGTAACTGACGTCTTTGTCAAGCAACGACAAGGTTAACTATATCCTGAGTGAGATTAAAAGATTCCTTTCCTCCTACAGAGAGACCCCCCGTCCCGTTACACACACCCACACATTTGTATTACCAGAGCGTACAAACTTTTCAGTTCTTGTCAGGACATTTGGTGCTCGTACCTCGTACCAACACATGAAAATACACTCACACCCACACTTCTCAGTGCAGAGGCCAGCTAACACACACACAGCTGAAACAACTCCCCTCCCAGGAAGTCGTGACATGGGGTCTCCAGACAGGCCCGCTATTGAGGTCGAGGTGACCGACCCGTGGAGCGAGGCCTGGGCCTGCCAGCCGGGAACAACCCCCTCCTTTCACTCCACACCGGAGCAGTGAAAGGCTCCATAAAGACGGCTAACTAATGGCTCTTTTATCAGGCCTACACACCCTTTCCAGGCGAGCACAAACACAGACACACCCTCCACCTCACCAGTAAGAACTCAAGCTATGAACGGGATTCATGAATGTCGACAACTGGCTGGCCAACAACAGCGGAGAGCAGCCAAAAGATGTCTCATGTTGTGATAGTTATGACACTGACAGGCCGGTCTACAAGCAGAGAATAACCACAAATATGAAAGCATTGTCTGGAATTAGTCTAAACAAATAACACGTCAGATGTGATACAGTTTGTGAAGGTGCAAGAGCATCCTCTATGTGAAGGCTAATGCTACCTTCATGTCATACAGATCATAATGACGAGCAGCCAAGTGGGAAAAATGTTCACATCACCCTCCGTGTTGTGATTAAAAAACTACAGTACAATATCTCCCACTTAACAAAAGAACTACACGGCAAACCAGTGGATAAATGGTTGCAAATATATCCAAATAAAATCTGATATTTACATTAAAGTAATCAAAATAGGCAATTAAAAAGGAGCAATACACGCATTGTATTTGGTTTCATTTGTTAACAAACTACCTCAACATAATATAAGGAAGAAAGAGCAAGTCTTTTACGTTTGTTACAGGCAAAACAGTTGATAGGACTATCATGGAAAAATGTAAATATATTGGTAAAGGGCTAAAAGAACGGTCTGCATGTATATCTTCCATATTATATTCAGGGAAAACAGTAAGGGGTCCTTTTATTAATTATCTTGAACATACAGAACCAAATTTAATATATATTGTTTTACTTTTAATATATATATTTTTTTAAATATTAATGTTTTCTTATTTATTTTTTGTCTTTTGTATGTTTGTATATTGATATAGTTGTGTATCATTTATTTTTCTTGAAAATTTTATAAATAAAGTGTGAAAATACATTTTAAATTGTTTTTAAAAGTAAAGTAAAATCTAATAAAATGTATTTTAAAAAAAAAGTGTAAAAAAACATTGTTTACATGTTGTTTTAAAAACTAATAAAGTGTAATTTTTTATATTTTTTTAACAAAACAAATTAAAATCTAATAAAGTGTGAAAAAAAAAAAAAAACATTGTTTGCATTTAAAAAAAACCCCACTACAAATATCTAATTATCAATTATTAAATGTTACGGTATGAATTTAAAAGTAATTTTAATGAACGAACTTTGGTCCACAAAAGTTCAGCATCACTGTAACCATGGTGACAGCTAGCATAACTGACATTAGGAAGCTACCACAACTGTACTCACAATGCTAACGTCAGAGTATTTAAATCCTTCACGTCTTTGGCAGCAAACAACTGAGTACTGAGAAACTGTTGTGTTGAAATACACTAATTAGACTAATCAGCACAGATGTGACGTTGTTTACATGCTGCAACACCCTGTAATTAACACAGAATAGAGAGCAGTACTGTATCAGCCATTCTCACAAATCAAATGTAGCTATCACAGCCATGATGGTCATTTGGCAGCCACTGTTAGCATATCTAACCAAACACTACACACTGTACACATATTCATATTCATACAGTTGTGTATAATTCTGGATTAGACTGCAATCCAGCCTCAAACCTGCAAACCAACATGACATACTCTCCAAATAAAATAATCTAATTTCATAAATCACACGATATCATACAGACCGTAAATATGAGCAGACAAACACAGCCTACTTGTTGTAATCACCACTTTTAAGAAACAACCATCACTGCAGTGTTCATTTCATCAATGAAAACTATTAGTTTATTATTTTTTTAAATATTTAAATTAAAAGTAACCTTATGTATTATGTATACATTAAAATATAGGCTATTCAATTATTCATCAACAAAAAAAACTAAATGAAAATGTAAAAGACGGACGTTAATATTAGGTGAGCATTTTCATCAAAAGACTAAAACTAAATGAAAATCTGGTGCTAAAATGAACACATTACATATAAAAAAATGCCCCCAAACTAGTACCAAAATGTTTGTTTATATCAGGTTTCACTTGTTAATGAACTGCCAGAAATATGTAACATAATAAAAATAGCTAATTTACTGTATTGCATGGTGTGAATGAAGCATGAGGCAGTTTTGATCCTAAATTGGGTCAGAAATCAATAAAACATTTGATATTAACATGTAAATAGTGGGCTGTTGTTCAGAAATGGCTGATTTCAGATGGTCAATTATACTGTAAACCAATATTAAACTAAAGGGGCATTTGGAGAGTGCAGACCCCCGGACCATTTCTGTAAAGTAATGCATATATCCGCCCCGTAAGATATTTTTTATGTACAAAAGGGGGGCCCATAGTTACCTGCAGAACAGGTTTGGGAACCAGTGATTTAATGGGCTACACCCTTACAAGAGGTTTAATAGAAATAGGGCCAGTAGTTTTTCCGTAATCCTGCTGACAAACAGAGTGAAACATGACCTCCTTGGCAGAGGTTACAAAGATGAGGAACACAATATGATCATAATCTGGAGTATAATATCACATTCTGTGTTAGGACTCTGCAGACTAAACTAACGGGCCAAATACTGAGACTAGCTGGATGTTTCTGTTTCCTCCCAACCTCTGGAGCAGTAACAGTTTCTAAATAGCATGACATCAAACAGCACTTCAGGAAAGGATAACGTGGAAACACCACAAATCATTATCTCATCCGTCCCGCGTGTGCAGGCAGGAAGCTGAAGTCGGTGGCGAGTTCAGAGGTCAGTCTCATAGGAAGAGGTCGGCTACTGACACAGGAAAGACACACGGACACCTCGCCAGCAGAGCGTCTCCGGCTGCTGTCGAGGTGCATCCTCTGTTTGAATCCTACGAGCTTCTCCTGCAGCTCGGCTTTACTTAGATTACTCTGGCTGCAGGAGGTCCGTTAATAAAGTTTAGTCTATGAAGATGAAGAAACTTTGGATTTCAGTTTCATACTTCCTCTTTCCCAGGTTTCACTGTGAGCCACAGGCACAACGCTTACGCCACAGTTAATGTTTAATAACCGCTGAACTAACAACCCACAAGCCTGGCTATTGTAATGCTGTATTGTTCTCTTGTCGCTCTCAGGGAGCGGCCTAATAGCTTTCATTGCCTCATTGTTTGGAGACGTTGGATCAGGACAATGACAATTTGTGTCTAGTGTGCAGCCGGCTAATGAGCCTTACATTACACCAATCCAGCATCTTCAAGTGATTAAAAAAAATACATTTTAATATAATCAGACTGAGCCGAAAAATGATTTGCAGATCAAAAAGATGTTGAGGCATTTAAATATTTAAATTTGGCCCAAATGATGTTTCAACAGCATTTAAATGACTAAATGTCAACATGCAGCAAGTCCTACATAGTTAAATATACTAGTATAATTCCCTTTTCCTCCAAAAGTAGTGCATAAATGCAGATTTCTTTAAACACAAACCTGCTAAAAATAGGTGATAGACTTCTTTCCCATTGCCAGTAGACGCTTTTCTGTTAAAATAAGGTTAGTAAACAGAGAAAACGTTAAGGTGGTTTCTTCTTTTTTGTACTTTATCTGTGACTTATTCAGTCTCTCTTTTAAACTCTCAAACCAGAGTTGGTGATTGTTGGAACAGTGGAAAGACTAACAAAGATGGTTTTGATGGGTTTTATTTTGTTTATGTCGAGTTTGAGTGAAGTGTTTTACGATGATCAGCGAGGTAAAATTGGTGTTTCTGTCAATGGAGTCTGGTGGCTTTGAGGAGAGCATACTGATTGTATGTTTCATATGTTAATACATTATAATAATTGTCTAAATCCCTGTTGATTTTATTTCTTATATATTCACTTCAACACCCAGGTGTCACGTTTCCATCACTGCCGATTAGAGCTGGAGCTGATAAATACCCATCACTACTGCAGAGTCATTTGTTCTGGGAATGAATGCTGATTATAACCTTTCCCACTGAAGACAAAAGACAGATTTAGTGGGTTTATGTCCAGTGGGAACGGGGCTCAATATAGTCGTGAAAATGTTGTTAAAACACTAATTATATATAACATCCGTGTCCAAGAAGACTTTTCGTCTTTTGAACTGAGCATCACCAAAACGATGCTTACAGGGAAGAACTGCCATGCATATAGAAATTGTCAAGTCAGCATCTTAGTCAGATGATCTTAAATCACATGAAGTGCATAATTGGCATTAAAACAACTGGAACTACTTTACACATCTAGACTTCTGCTCAGTCATGCAATTTATTTAGACACAGTTTGATTCACCATCAGAGACCCCCCAGAAACCAGATGCAACCGTCACAAACAGTGGCATGAGGTGTGATCTTAAATTCTGCTGCGTCAACATCAACGTTTTCCAGTTATTAAAAACAAAGAATGTTGCAGGCTATGACGCATCCTGCTGGACTATAACCATAAATTTAACTAAATGAGGTTACAGAGAAACATATAAAAGCTTTAATTGACTTCAATTAACTGTAACCACTAGAACCACTATCACGACTGTTTGAGAGAGAGAGCGACACGAGACCGAGGCCAAGCGCTGCCACAGGAGATCCAGATGTTACTCGTTAAATGTGTCCTTAAGACAAACTTCTCGTTGCCATTTCACAATAAAAGCCTCACTGCAGCAAATGTGACTGGAAGTAGATGATTATTGGTCAGTTATAGTGCTGAAAATGTGAGGAGACGCTGCTTTTCTCTGTAGTACGATTGTCAAGTGAATATCTTCTGGTTCAGGACTGTTTGAAAACGTCATTTTGGGCTTTGGGGTAAACAAAACAAAATATCTACATATTAAAGTAACTGTGAGGAACTTTAACTGGTCAATGATCAGTCTCAATTTAATTTAACTTTATGACCTACATAAGTAAACGAGACCATCAGCGAGAAGATTGGCTATTTCTATATAGTTATTCTTAATGCATCGGCGCCAACGGGTCGGATTTCATACAAAATCATTTAGATTCTCCAGAAACTCCTCCAGGGGCCTCCAGCAGCAACCAGCCCACCACGGACAGACCAAGATCCGGCTTCGCTGCTGCCTTCGACCTGCAGTCGGAGCTCTGGCGGGGAGGTGGAAAGCTCCGTGCCTGGCAGCAGTGGCTCCTCCTCCGGCCAGGAGCAGAGCTTCACCTCGCTGCTCCGCCAGTCCCCGCTGGAAGCCAACACCGACACCACGCTGCTGGAGGCCCAGGCCGTATTGCTGGGCCCGCTGGAGGGAACGGGATGCACGGGAGAACCAGAACCAGAACCAGGACTGTGCGGGGTCAGAGACCCTGCTGCAGTAAAATGAGAGAGTTTTCTAAAAGGTGTCTGGTGCTTGGAATCACTACTGCTTCTGTCCACAGGGGCCGCCAAAACCAACACAAAATTAAAGTTCCTCATAGTAGCTTTAATGTTAATAATCGCCAATTTCAGCCCTTGTTAGTGAAGTTTTAACTAAGTTGGTCTCATCCACATTAGCACACATTTCACTGTTTTTCTGTCAGGTGAAGAGGCTGATGCCTTAAACCTTAAACCAAAGCCTAGCCAGCGCAGGAACCCCACCCAGCACTTAAGCCTTCAGTTAAGCCAATAGGAAACCCCCCTGGTGTACATGTAAATGCTCTCAATAACACAAGTCTGACCAGTAACACATAAATGAACATCACAAGGTCAAACACTATGCTAATCTTAGACAACAATGTGCTGTTCTGTGTTGTAACTGACATTATAAATGTATTTGTGCCTGAAAAGGAAAAAGAAGGAAGTGCTGTGTTTACAGAATAGCTGGAAGGCAAATCATGTGTGGTGAGTGTTATCTGGCAGCAGCACAATGTCAAGGTACAGAGACTATTAACACACATATACTGTAACCCCCCCCCTGTTCTGTGCTCTGTTTCCTGTTAGCCACCCACCTCCTCCATTGTGATGATGAGTCTAATTAAAGACTGAGCTTTCAAGAGAAACTCTGTGTGTGTGTGTGTGTGTGTGTGTGCGGTTTCCAGTCAAGTCACCACCTCTATCTGAACCGGTGCTCCTTGAACACAGTGCCGTTTCATGAGAACGGAGCACACGAAGAAAACAAGCAGAAAGGCAACACACACACACAAAAAAAGAGGAGTGCGAGCCAAGTTGTCCATTACATGCTTTGCTGCAACGCTGGAATCTGTGCACCAACTGACCCTCACTGTCCTCTCAGCGCTCAAATAAGCCGACAGCAGCTGGACCGACGCTGAGTCACTGTGAGAGAGATCCTCGCTCAGCGTGTTAAAGTGGGGGAAATAATCAACTGTGTTTCTTATTTCAACACGGCCTGGGCGCAACACATTTCACAGGTCTACGTGTACGCTTAGTGAAAAATAATACGCCTGGTCTACGTAAACCCTCGTACAGTATCTGCAACTCAAAACTCATTATCTTCATATTCTACCATGTTTTAAGGCAGTAAGAATTTATGTAAATGAGAGCAGATTATCACTTAGTTGACTGAAAGAAAGTCATTCAACAACATCTTTTGCAAAACAATTCAAAGTTTAAGTCAGTGATCCCCTGAAGCCTAAGGTTTATGCTCGCCGTAGCGTCCCTGGCACAAGGTGCACAAGCAAAAAATGACATCATCACTAACTAGCGCAAAGGCTCCACAAGTTGTCGCAGCACTCTTTCCTGGTCGTGCACCTCTGAATTTTTGTATATAGTCGCCACAACAAAAAGCAAATAACTTAAATTAAGAAGTAAAATAATGAAATAGAAAGACTCATTTTTAAATACTTCAAAAGCCGGAAATCGTAGAAATCTACATTTGAGTTAATATTTTGTCGGCTGAATCAAATTGTTTACAGGATATTAAACATTTCAACCTTTGTTTCATTATAATACATTTAATACTTGACTCCTTACTTTACAGGGATTGTATAAAAGCAATAAATATGTCCATGAATATGAGACATGAGTTTAATTAATAGGAATTACAATTCCTCCCCAGCATTGGGGAGTTCGTTGTTTGTTTGTTTGTACGCTCTCTGCCCTATCGAAGAATACTACAACGAACAATGCGTTGAGCGTAAACAACACCTTCGTGCATGCTCGCACGCCATCTGTGGAGGCCCGCGCCACAGTGCCTCATGCGGGTATCAACACAAGATAAATCTGGGGGTTGTGAGATGATTAGCAGGATAGAAAAACTAAACTTAACACTTAACTTTCCTCTAATCTTGCCATTTTACTTATGAATTACTGGATAATCTTGCATCATCAGGCGAAAAAAAATTATTTTACTGGATCACAAGATCCCATAAAACCCATGAAACTGGTTGGGAATTACTGGTTTAAGCAATTTAGCAATAAAAATGCCTAACATTCACAGGTTCCAGCTTCTAAAATCTGAGGATTTGCTTTATTTGGTCCGTTTTAAATTATTTAAACTGAATATGTTGAGGTAAATGTTGGTCTGTTGGTCAGACAACAATACCCTAAAACAAGTGAGGATGTCATCTCGGGCTCTCCGGGGCATTTTGTCTTTACAAATGGACTTAATAATTAAGTAATTGGTTCAAATTTTGCTTCAGTAAACACGATGCAGAAATAAGTTAATGAAATATTGACAAGAAAGCTGCATCCATCATAAAAGAAACAGGCCATTCTTTTCATTAGTTGAAATATAATCACAAAAAGAGTTACAGGTGCTCATTTATATCAAAAATGTAAAACATGTGAGTCATTCGTTTTCTATTAGTGACATTATACTAATGGATAATGTAATATTTATAAAAAAAAATGTTTTAATTATCATCCAAAAATGTAATACATCATATGTTCCTGTTTTAGCCCTTCCTCTTCAAGAAAGTCTTTCTTTTATTAAAGAGATGCCCTTTTATTGGCTGTGACCTTTGACCCTGAAGGCCTTCCGAGGACAATAATCCATCACATCTGACCTGCAGCGTTCGAGACATCACTGTGTAAATACCAGCGGAGGGCTGACGTACGAAGCCTGGGGGGGGGGGGGGGTCACAGTCAGTCAGGTGAAACTGCTGCGTCAGCTCTCTGCTGCCGTCAGGTTTCATCACCATGACCGCTCCTGAGCTGTGACGGAGATCCAAACCGGAGGAGTAACTCGTAGAGTCGTGTTTCATAGACGACGACGGCCAGGTGAGCGGCTGTGGAGGAGGAGGGGCGGGGCCTCTATGGAGCACTGATCCCTCTCTCTTTCATTCCCCCTTTCATTCCCACATTCTCACCTGTGGACTGTGTGACTCAGACTCTGTGTGTGTGTGTGCTCTGGAGGAGTAACATTTACACAGCAACCAAAGTAGAGCCTCCAGCAGTGAGACGTGGACCTCAGAGGCACATTCACAGCTACATAATGTTGATTTAAAACAGGCAGTCCAGCAGATTATATCTGTGTCTATGTTAGTAACTTCTTAGGAGCCGTGTCCACCAAAGCCTTTTCTCCTGAGGACAGCATATCTTTTAATGTTTTGCAATGGAAGCGCCACGTATTTACGCTACGGTAAAAACACCAGCAGTGCAAATCAGGGGCCTCCGGCGCGACTCGCCGTCTCTGGAAACTCCCGAGAAACTTTTAAACTAACCGTCATCAATCCAAAATAAAGACAGATTCAGCAACTGCATGGATTATTATTATTTCTAACATAAAATGCCGCCATGTTGGTTCCGGTTTGAAAGCCGGGAGCAGCAGCCCATGAGGTAAAGCATTCGTCCAATCAGGTCTCTAGTGGCAATTGTCATTAACGTTAGTACAGACAGTCATGATCACCGAAGAACAAATGTTCATGACTTTATGACGTTTCATTTAATGCCACCAACCAGTCAAAACAGTCACCCGAGGGCAGACGGTATCACTCTGAAAAGGTCTGAACACTCTTGAGCCACATTGTTCTCCTCGTAGCAACACAATGTCGGGGCCTGGCATTACATCATATTCATTGCAGCAGCGGCGGCGGCTGTACACAAGAGTATTTGTGTGGAAACTGTTTGAAAACAGGAAATTACAGGCTAATGGCCAGAGCTGCAGGAGGAACTGGGCTGGTCCGGCTGTGAAGGGTGACACGGAGAAGACGGAGCGTTAAACTGATGTAGAAACACACTCACTTATCGTGTTTCACACCATGAAAAACAACTTCAACAATCTTTTTATTTTAAGAAGCAGGTCCATCTGCATTCTGTTCTGCTTTTCTCAAATAGAAACGTCCTCTCAGCCTTTAGCAGAAAGCAGTGACGTAGGTTACTAAATTAAGCTAATCAATAAGGTTATGAATAATATGAATGCTAACACTAGCTGAGTCACAGTTAGCTTTTTTGGAAAATGACTGAAAGGGTTAGTTTGGATTTTTTTTAAGTGGGTTTGTATGTATACTCCGAGTTCTGTGAGGTAAAATGACTGTTTTTGTGAATGGAGTCTGATGGTTGTGAAGACAGCAATATGAAAGTCTCTGAGACAGCAATATGACGGCTTCAGTTCCCCGTCAGAAAGGGCGGTCTGACGGCGAGGTGAAGCTGCTGTGGACGGGAGCACCTAAAGAAAGTCAATATCAGTTTAAGTGTACGCTATATTTAGAATATTTTCACCGCTTTACTTCTCCGTCAGACAGCTCTTTCTGACGGGGAACTGAAGCAGTTATATCGCTCTCTTCAAAGCCACCAGACTCCATTCACAAAAACTGTAATCTTACCTCTCAGAACACAGGAGTTGCTGGTCTACCGCTGCATCCATCGGTTAGTTTGTTTGTATTATTGTGTGACTTTCAGATCCGAACTAACGTGGCGTCCACAGCAGTACATCGCTGAGCTTCCGTGCCGGCACTTCTGTCTGCTTCTCCAAACTGAGAGCACGCCGACCGCCATCTAAGTTACTGAGTGTAACGTTAATACACTGACTATAAGGATGTATATACAGGTATACTGTACATGTAGCAGCGTCATCATGCAGAAACCTTCGTCAGGTCACGTGGGAAAAAGTTGTTAGAAGAGCTTGAAGGGAAAATAGCATTTTGACACTAAAACCTACATACTTTGACCAAACTTCGGATTGAATACATAAGAAACACCAATAGGAAGCTACAGAATGGTATTTAAATCTTAAAAAATAAAATAATAATGGACCCACCCTTTGAAATCAGAATTCCGATTTAGAGTTATTCATCTTTTCCTACAGTCTGTGTCTCGTTAACACCCTCCCTCGTCATTGTGCAATGCATAAAGTGAGTAATCCGTTTTCAAAATGTATATATTACACAACATTTTCAGTACAAACTTCTGCTTCCCAGCGAACAACGACAAAAAACAGACATGAATGTGACAGTAAAGTTTGTAAAGTAAGAGGGATTATGTCTGGGAGACGTTGTGGGTGTCGGAGAATAACAGAAAGTGACAACACTCGACTCTGTGTGAAGGATTACAGATCAAATCAGAGATTATCTCTCTGTTTACTGTGATGGATTATCTCGCTCTGTCACCGTCGTCTTTTTCATACAAACGGCTACTCTGCAACAATCTGCACGCTCCCACACTGGAGACAAGTAGTGACGTAAGTACAGTAGGTACATGGTGTGTCTCACCACAGACAGACACAGAACAACTGTAGACTGGTTTATTAAGTTGTGACATAACTTTAATAAATGAGTCTACGGTTGTTCTCTGTCTGTCTGCGGCTGGTAGAACTGGCAGAAAGACAGTTTTATTACGGTTGTAACAGCACGTCAAGGTCACACTACGGTATTTATCTATGACGGTAGCACGGTGAACGAGTTATTGAGGTTTGGAGATGCTGTCTTCAGGAGATACGCCAGTCTCACACATGCAAACACACACATGTAAAAATCACGAGTTCCTGCAGGTATTTTTCCTGGGAAAGACGAGGAGAGTTTGGAGAGAATTCCCGGTGAAGACTGAGATCTCAGTTCCCAGTATTAAACTTTATTTCTCACGACTTTATAGCTGGTATAGCAGAAGCAAATTTAATTTAACAGACTGATCTTAAAGGTGAGTGTTTCAATGCATTTTAGATTTAAAATAATAAATCAAATGTAACAAAGAAATCCAATAAGTTCAGATAAGACGTCCTCTCTGAGATAAAAACAAAACAAAACATGATAAATATGTTACCTCGCTGTTAACTGTCAATGATGCCAACAAAATATCACTGTGGTATTTGTGCTATTTGCCCCGACAGCAACAGCCTGGTCTCGGGGTAGATGCCGATCATTCTTTAGTGTCAGTTACTTTCACACAAACCTCTTTAAAAATTCAGCCATTCATCAACATTCACTGAAAACGTGTATTTGTCAGAGGCGGCACGTCTTTGCTGTCACACAAGTAAACAAACACAGTTACTATGACCTAAGCAGGAAGGATTGCCTGTTACACCTATCATCATCATCATCATCATCATCCTCATCCTCAGAGTCAATAAAACACCAGCGTGTTGGCAGACAGTCGGTGACAGTGAGGAGGAAACCTGCCAACCGCAGCAGGTAAACTCTGCTGCCGTCACTAAGCAACAACACTCTCTACAGGACATAGTCAGAGTCAGCAGAGTCAAATAAAGATGCAGAGGACTCCCATTTATGTCACATCTCTGAAGAGTATTTGCAACATGTACACACCTAATGAACAGACTACGTTTTGCCTCTGTGAACATGTGGAGAGTGATGAGGAGAGTGTGAGAACATCTCGAGACGACGGGTGAGATCCAACATGGAGGATTAAACTACCGATCCTTAACAAACTGTCCTGAAACAAACCAAACCGTCATTCCTCCCCCCTGATTATACCATCTCAACTCTGGATAACTTGGACGACTTCAAGGACAACTACCTTCACAGACATCACGAGTCCACCATAGAAACACAGACACAGACAACGGGAACACCACCGTTGAGGTCAGAGTACTCAAATCCATAAACAACTAGAAGTGCACTCGGAGAGCGCAGACCTCCGCCAAGGCAGGTTTCATGAGGGAATAAGAAGTATTTCTTTAAGGGCGATTTCATCATAGGAACAAATGATCCAAACCGTGCCCTCGCCGTTCAGCTAGCGCCATCATCCACATGTATTTTGTTTATGTTGAGATAAGGTGTATGCCGTCGTGGATGCTATCCCAAATCACATAACAGATAGTATTTCCTTCTGAATCAAACTGCAACTCTGCTTGAGTATTTCTCGACACATAAAGAAACCCAAGAGTTTGCCTATGCATGCTTAATCCACCTCGTACGCCTCGTGGGGAGGAGTGGCCGGCAGTAGACCAGCGTTCGTGTCCCGTGTGCAACCAAAAGTCAACGTTAATTTATTTGTCACGTAAGTAACACCACTTCTGAGTTATTTTAAGCCAAATCAAGACCCAAATCTTGAACTTTTCCTAAACCTAATTTAGTAGTTTTCTTGCCTAATCCTAAGGAAGTTGTTTCCTGTGAAGACGGAAGTTTATTTTGAAAAGATTATATGCATGTAACAAGCGGAAATTGACACCTGTTGCTGGACATTCGTAGGAGAACGCACGAGAAAAAAAAAAGAGGAATAACTTTGTCGTAAGATATCATAGGAACCGTTGTGTGTTGAAAATATGAAGTCAGATCACATCATTTCTGAAGAACTGGCACACTGGAGCCCACAAAGACACCAAGGTTACAACATGACAACATGAGCGATCAGGTCTGAGGTTGAATACCGGAGGCAAACTGGCAGCTGAGTGTAAAAAGAGAGTTTCCAGTTATTCATCAGTCTGCTCAGCAGCATGCAAAATAGGAATTTGAATAAAAGTATTCTGTAAAAGACAAATGAAAACACCTTGACCTTACTACCGTTATATTTAGAATAGTCAAATAAGGCAGCTTTTGTTGAGTGTGAGAGTCAAGCCCCCCATCTCCATTCTTTATGCTAAGCTAAGATAGCTTCATATTTACTGTACAGACATGAGAGTGGTACCAATCTATCATTTAACTCTGGGCAAGAAAGCAAATAAGCATTTCCCCCAAAATGTCGAAGTACTGTTTTAACAGAAAAGGAAAGCGAGCCGAGAACCTCCCTTACCTTCGGGACAAGGCTGGCAGTAAAAAATGACCTGCCATCCAACGTTTATAGAGTTTAGGACAGTTATGTAAAATGGAAAATGATGCTACACTCTGAGGCTTAAAGAGGACCTATTATGTGCTTTTTCCCTCTTTCCTTTAGTGTGTTATATCGTTTTTTTGTGCATGTAAAAGGTCTGCAGAGACTGAATAGTACTTTCAAGATCTTTCATTTTCAAAAGTGCACATTTTTACCTCAAATCCTTAAACTTTCATTAAATTTCATGGTTTTAGTGAACCCTGTCATTTAAAAGAAAATTACACAAAACACTAATTAGACAACGTTTTAACTGCAGACCTGAATTTGAATGAGACACCGCTCTGCACTTCCTCTCATCACAGAGTCACGGAGGGAGGATGAAGAAGTCTGATTGTATAGAAGTCTCTGAGAAAATGGTCTCAATCTCTAGTTTCAAGTCTTCTTCAATACAGCATGATGTTCATTTAGTAAATTATGGTCCCATTTAGAGTCAAATAGACCATAAAGCAGGGATGCTTTAGGGCGGGGCTACCTTGTGATTGACAGGTTGCTACCTTGTTTTTGCTTTTTTACTGGAGGGTGACAAATTATTATTTATTTTATTTTCAGTGTACTTTTTACTTTAGTGTTTTTGTTCATGTTCTCGTGCTGCTTTTTTTTTATTTTGATGACCTACTGTTAAGACAATTTTCCACTCTGGTTGGACAAGGATAATGTACAGCGAGTCGGTCATTGTTGTGAAAGAATCGCCCTGAAGGGGTTTATTTCACAACAACGACCCACTAGCTGTACATTATCACGCTTATTACACGGCTACTTACTGAATAAATCAATATTTTGACACAAAAACGGTCCTCCAGAGTCCGACATCAGAGCTGCGCCCATAGCAACGGTCTGCTATACGTAGCAACGGTCTGCTATACATAGCTGTGATTGACCAATCAGAATCGAGTTTTCAACACAGCGGTGTAATGAAGTTCTATAATACAACTGTGAAAGTAGCAACAGAATCAAACTAACATGATGTTTTCTTGAATCATGTTTGAATCTAAAGTCAGGCCAATTTTAGTGAATTAATCTTAAGTGGATGAATCAGATTTGTATTTCATTCAAATGTTGTTTTATACATTTATAAATGAATCTATTTTCAGAGTTATGCTCATCCTGCCAGAGACATTTTGGACAAAATTGTTAATTTATAAGGCAAAGTTAACTTCTGAGATTCTGAAAAGGTGGCGACATAACTGTAAAACCAGTAGGTCCAGTAGGGCAACAACACGGGACCCCACCCCTCACCCCACACACCCACCCCACACACACACACACACACACTTTTAACCTCATTAGCACCCGTAACTGAAAGTGAGCACACCCAAAATATCTGTTTTGGTCCTCCACAGAACGGTGCTGTAAGAAACCAGGAAGTGACTATTTATTTTCTTCTTTTAATTATCTTCTCTTTTCCCCAACAAGTCTGATAAAACTGGGGGAAAATAAGAATACTAGGGCTGCCAATCGATTAAAATAGTTAATGGTGATTAATCACAATTTTTGATCTGTTCAAAATGTACCTTAAAGTGAGATTTGTCAAGTATTTAATACTCTTATCAACATGGGAGTGGGCAAATATACTTGTTTTATGTAAATGTATGTATATATTTATTATTGGAAATCAATTAACAACACAAAACAACGACAAATATTGTCCAGAAACCCTCACAGGTACTGCATTTAGCATAAAACAATATGCTCAAATCATAACATGGCAAACTGCAGCCCAACAGACAACAACAGCTGTCAGTGTGTCAGTCCTGCAACTTAAAAATTGCAAGGTGCATTGATGCATTAAAGAAACTAGTTATCGCCTTAACTTTGACATCCCTAAAGAAAATATTTGCATAAAGCACCAAAGTTCAGTTAAACAAACATGCCTTGCAGGTTTTCTGTATCTGTGCAGGAAGTTGACAGTCAACATCAACCTGAAAACTTCCACTGTACAGTACCTTCACAAACACGCTCTCTTCTCCTCCCCTAAAGACAAATCAAACGCTCCCCTTCACTTTCACTCTGCTATCACTCTGCTGTCACTCTGCTGTCACATCTGAGAGGAATCTGGTTCACCTGCGGAACCAAAACCTTTCAGCAAACCCTCCAAATACACCTACGTCACCCGCTAACACCATCTGCTGAGTGAGTGATTTACAGCCAGCTTCACTTCACTGCATGCGGCGCAGCGGGGTGACAGGAAATGAGGAAGAGACGCGAATGTGTACGACATGTGACATCCTGACTTCAAACGTTATCGCATGTGAATCCACAATGAAACCAGCTGAAACGGTTTGTTGTGCAGTCAAACGTGTGTCAGCAGCAACGTGTGCACGGATCAATAAACAGAACTATCGTACGGAAAACATGTCCGACTGCATTCCCAGAGAGACCGGAGCAGCGAACCCAACGAGTGAAAGGAGGAAAGATAAGACAGCTGAATATATGCTGGTCTATATATGCAGAAAGAAGGTCAGATTGTTGAAAGAGATGCAGATAATGAACATCAATGAGTCCATCTACTAATCTTAAAGAAACAGCACTGCTGATATGATTAGACGGTTGACAATTTCTGATAATCGATGAGTCATTTATCAAGTAAAAAATGTCCAAATCAGCTGATTCCTGATCATTAATGTGACAATTTGCAGCTTTTTTCTGTCTCGTATCTTCATAAATTGATGTTATGTGTTATAGATTCAACAAATTATCAAGTAATCCAAAAGATAATTAAGAGATTAGTGTTGTCACGAATCACGCTACCAAATTTCTGACTTTGATACGATACCCTGCCTAAACATCTCGATACCGATACTGAAACGATGCCACGGCAGAAACCTAAAACATCAGGAAAAGTAATGGATAAATGACAGAACATGGAAGTTCAATTATTTAACGGCTGCTCTTTGGTGGATTATGTGTTTGCCAAATTACAGGAGATGCTTGGACAGATCTAGAAAAGATGGTGAATCTAATTTTATCGGTACATTCGATCGGTAATTAGAGCCGCGCTGTTAATTTCCTTATTTTTTGAAGGGAGTTCTGCTGATAGAGACACCAGCTCAGAGCGGGACTGTTTTATTGACCTGCTTTAATCTTCTTTTCTACTTCACTTGCTGACTCCATCCTTCTGGTTATCACTACAGTTTATTTTTTGACCGCTTGCTCCACCAGCAGCAAAGTTAGAACCACTTGATCCCGATGGCGTCCTCTAAAGCAGAGCACTGCACACACACAGACACGGCCTCGCGGTCGCACTTCAACGCAACTCACACCTTTTATTAAAACTAGGGCTGTCAATCAATTAAAATATTTAATCGCAATTAATTGCATGATTGTCTATAGTTAATCATGATTAATCGCAAATTAATCACACATTTTTCATTTGTTCAAAATGTACCTTAAACATATCTTGAGGTCAGAGGTCAAGGGCCAAAATTTAGCGCTAGTTTGGAGCGTTATTTAACCTCCTTCACGAAAAGCTAGTGTAACAAGGTTGATACCAATGGATTCATTGGTTTTCTAGTTTCATATGATGCCAGTATCTTCACGCTAGCTTTAAAACTGAGTCCGCTACGACCTAAAAATCGCAAGTTCCGTTAATGCGTTAAAACAAATTTGCGTTAACGCGCTATTATCACGTTAACTCTGTAACACTGTCATTCTTAAAGTACTACTTTACTAATACAATGGGGTACCGTACCGTTTTTAACTGCAGGGTATTGCGATACCTTTCTAGCATCGGTGTACTGTGCAACACTATAAGAGATTAATCGATAAAGAAAACAGTCATCGTTGTAGCCTCAGAGCCAAGCTCAGCATGCACCATCGAGCACACAACATCTAGTATCTGAAAAGCCAAAAGAGATGAACAGGTCACCGAGCATTCAAATATGGCGTGATAATGTACACGGCAGGTCGCATCAGCCTCGGACTGTTCCTCTGCATGCGATGGGAACATGAAAATAAGAGCGATAACACATCGTTTGCATCTCAATGAGTTCAGGCAGTTCTTGTTCCCTACAGTACTGGTGTTAGAACAGTGACGGAGCCACACAGGTATACGCTGCTCTCACACCCTGATGTGCACCTGTCAGAGACATTCCCATCATACCACTCGGCATCCACACACACACACACACACACTCCCAGCATTCCTCCCCCCCAGCGTTCCCCTGCAGGCTCAGGTGTTCCCCACCTGAAACAACACACACACACCTCAGGGAGCTCGTCGGGCCAATCAGGAGGCTCCCGGTGTGGAGGTGCAGCAGCAACATGAGGAAATAATAAAATGAGAGAACTTTACTGTTGAATCATGCTGGACGTCTCACCGTTGCTGACTAATCAAGTGTATTTTTTAATAACAGATCCTTCAGTTCCCTTGGAAACAGATCCTGGATCAGTTCCAGACGTTAGCAGCTAAACTCTGAAGAGAAAAAGATCTCCATGGCTACAGACCACTAACACCGACCACATTGAGGGTATAATTAAGAACACAATCAAGACAAGCAGTAGCATATTTCTGACAAACAAACAAATTCACCATGATTAGATGACTCCACTGTTCCTGCTTCCACACACATCCACAACCTTGATCGAAATGTTTTGGTTGCCCTACAGCGGCAGCTAGTTAAAAAACTTTCCTGAATGTTGCGGCTGCAGTCCAGACTAAGACGCTTGAGACGCTTTTATTCTGAATTATGTGCAGGACAGTGCTGTGGAACATGCAGTGACTTGGAGAGAGCTCCATGAATGAATAAAGTATGGGGTTTAAAATCAATACTTCCTCCTTTCATTTCAAAATAAAAGCCCTCAAGCGGTTTTTTTCAGTGGACAGAATTCCTCCAGTTGTTGACACGGGGCTTTTATTCTGAAACATGTGCAGGACAGTGTTGTAGAACATGCAGTGACTTGCACGGGTTTTTAATTGTGGATAATTACTATTATTTACAAATCACCACAGGTTTCTTAACCTTTTTCTGTCTAAAATAAATACAAATTATATTTGTAATGAAATGAAATGGCCATTATGAAAGGCAAACTATGTAGAAAGAAAGGGCTGACAGCAGCAGAAACGCAGCGGTGTGAACACCCGATGCGTCAATCACGCAGCCGCCACATGACGCAGCTGATTTAATCGACAGATCTTTAAAACCGAGTTTCCCCACAAAGAATCATGCAAAAGCACCACTTTAAATCTGGTGTTTACCAGAGATGTGCTCATTTATAGAAATAAATCTTTCAGCATGAAAAAAAAACATACAAAACGATTAATAGACTAAATAAATCTTAGTCGACTGAGACCA
Organism: Sebastes umbrosus; assembly: GCF_015220745.1. Lineage (NCBI taxonomy): Eukaryota > Metazoa > Chordata > Actinopteri > Perciformes > Sebastidae > Sebastes > Sebastes umbrosus. Next base: position 2,899,131 of record NC_051270.1, on the reverse strand, counting down.
AAACGTCCGATTAGTTGCCTAATTGACTAAGAACCTGTCAAAACATTATTCTATAACACATTTACTTTCATTCAGCAAAGAGAAATCAGCACCATCACACCATGGGTTAAGTAAAAGACCATTTTTTGTCAACAAAAACGGCACACCTCTTCTTTATAATTCCACCGTGACATGTACATTTCTTGGGGGAAACCCCGTCACAACACTGTCTGATGCCAGTGATGTGGTGGCTGGTGGGTAACGCAGAGTCATGAACATGGAGAACCTCGGAGCAGAGTGTGTTTTATATTTCTCTTCATTAGGGTATTTTTTTAAGAGATATTCCAACAGACTGGCCAGACTGCAGCCACGAGAAGACATGTCGAGTTTTGACTTTGAGGAAGAAAATATACTTTTTATTTTGGTTACAACTCTCCTGAAAGTTCAGGAACATTCAGTCAGTTTCTGAAGTTTATATTTAGGGAATAAAAGAAAGCACAAACGGAGGTGGAAGTGTGTCAGGTGGGAGCAGATAAAACAAGAATCCTTCCAGGAATTTCCTGAAGATCTCAGATGAACGATAAGAAACCGAGCAGAGAGAGAGATAGACGTACAGCAGGACGACAACCAGCCGTACAACCACTCAGCACAGAGCAGCAGCAGCGTACACGTATATCACAGCAGCAGCAGCACTCACTCACTCACACCGGAACCCGTTGCTATGACAACCGTGGGTTTCTGTGGCAACAGTGGGAAATACTCAAATCAACAGGGACTGAGTCACTTCCTGTCTCGCACAATCCTTCCTCTTTTGAACCTGCGAGCCCGCAACGGGGTCGAGTCCAGAGCCACTAACTAACTTCAAAACTTGAATACACACGTCTGTCAACGTGCTCAGGTTGGTTCAACCACCAACACACACAGATACAGATATACTGTAGATATAGAGGCACATGTGTGTACGTAGCAACACACCTCAACTACTTCAATAGGAAGTATGAAATGACAGAAGTGTGGCTGAAGTGTGCTAAATATAAAGTTATGTTGTCATCATTCTGCTACTAAGAACATCACCAATGTCTTCATACATACATCATGCGAATCGTTATTGTTATTATTATTATATTGTCTTGTCGAGGAAACCCTATCTCAGAAACCTTTCAGGAAATCATATATATTTTTATCTTCACATCTATGAACTGTATGACTTCACATTTTTAATTAAAAACCTTGATTTGATTTCCAAAAGAAGCCAAATGTTACATCAGCAGCAACGTCAGCAGCTGTGCGAGGAGTTTGCCAAAATAAGAGATTCACACTGGCAAAATTATGATTTAAATGAGGAACTATCCGATCACAGAATAAGTCATTAAAACCAGACACTCAATGCAAATTTTCAGCACTTGACAATTCTTGGTTTTCTGTGTTACAGTCGGTACCAAAACAGCACTACGGTTTGACAACCAGCCTTATAAAAGAGGAGCATTTCATCTGTAGCTGAAGCCTGAGTCGGGGTTAAACAAGGCAAAAGTGAGCATGGCTCCCATACCGCCCCGCGCTCACTAAAGTAGGGCCAAAGGTTTTGCCCTTTAGGAACTAATGGAATTAGTCTATTGAGCACAATCTAGCTTATTAGCTCACCTTCATCAGGATGAAGTCAGTAGAAGACAAGAGTTCAAGTTCTACTCCGGAGACGAAATAGAAGTCGAAAAAACAACAATCACAGTTTTTGGCCAAAATTGCAAAACACTCTGGACTTCTAACCCTCCAAAAGACACAATTAGACCACACTGTCAACCATCATACCTAATTAGAAGTTCCTAAGTTAAATAGTTTCCATGTTCTGCTCCGGAAACGAAAGTGTGACACGCGAACGGACGGATGGACGGACGGACACGTGTGGAGTGCTATATACCTCGACCATGTTGTCGCGGGGGTATAATAATAATCACACTGGTGTCCACTGACTGCACTCAAATGCTAAATAAATCTGGACAGACTGAACCAGAATTCCAGTCAGCCATACAGGGTACCAGCTCACTTTGAACCAAATCTAAAATCTCTAAACTTCACTGAGAGAAACTTTTTGTGAGGACAGAAGTTGCTGAGTCAGCAGCATCCTGCTGTGACTGCATGAATCAATGCAACTGAATCTTACAATGACATTGACAAAAGAAACTGTACTTAAAGTGGATTGGTCACGTCATCATGACCGACTCCCTTAAAGCTCCGGTGGGTCAGCATTTTTGGTCATATTTGTGGAAATTTCTCATTACATCCCGACAGCAATCAATAAATCAAATGCTCCGACAAAAATCATTTTAAAAATCAGGTATCTGTGGCAGGATTATTATAAACCCACCTTCTACCTGCGAGGACTCGCCCGTGCACTTATTTGCTAAAACGTGAAAACCACAAAATGAGTGACGTAGAGATCAAACTAATGTCCACTGTGAAGCAAGTTTTCAATAGACTCCCAGTTACCATCCTTTAATAAAACTGCATGACAGCTACAGATGAAGCGATGAGTCAATTAACTGACTAGTTGCAGACAGTTTGATCATCGATTAGTCAATTTTCAAGTAAAAATGCCCAAAATTTCAGTTCCCAGCATCTAAATTCTTGAGTATTTCCTTCTTTTCTTTGTATTTTTTGATAATAAAACTGATTATTTTGGGGTTCTGGGCAGTTGGCCGGACAAAAGAAGCAATCTGAAGACTTCTCATTGGCTCCTAGGAATCTAAGATTGAAATTTTTCACTATTTTCTGACACTTTATCGACAATTAATGGAGAAAATAATCTGAGATGGATTGATAATGGGAATAATCGTTGGATGCAGCCCTAATGACAGCTCCATATTTCTTTCTACACTATATAATTCAATAAACAATCTGTGACCTGAATCAGAGCCAGTGTCATCGCCTGCAGAGGTTCAGTCGGCTCTGAGGTGACCCGTCCTTCAGCTCTTACCTTTTGGCTTCCTCCAGGTGACACAGGTACTCGTAGGCCATGTTCTGCTGCCGCTGCTCGTCCATCTCCTCCGCCGTGAGCCGCTCCACGCCATCCAGGACGGCTGGATACCCCAAACACACACAACATGACAGTTTAGCAGCAGCAATAAACAGGAATGAATGTAGAGCTTCAACGACTAATCGATTAGTTGTCAACTATTAAATTAATCAGCAAAATCAACTTAATCAAGAAAATAACCAACAGATTAATCGACAATAAAAAATAATCGTTAGTTGCCGCCCTAAATGAATGTAAGCAATATCACAAGAAAGACAGGAAGGTTAATCCAGGCAATCCAAAGTGGCAAACGAGGAAGGAAATATATTAAAAAGACTTTATTATAGCGGCTAAATCATTAAAAAAAGCCAACATGTTTCGACCACTGTGGGTTTTCGTCAGGGCTTAAAACAAACCGACAAAGCGGATGTGGCCTCACCTATAAGGTATCAACAACCAATGGGAGGCGATCACATGATCATCATAATAATAACAACTAAATATTATGAAGAAATAACACAGAAAAAGTAAGTTATATATCCTAGGGCTATCAAAGTTAACACCATGATAACGCGTTAAAGGGACTGTTTGTAACTTCTTACACGTATAAATCATTCCGGGTCAGTGTCCCATGCGCGCTCGCGTGTGTCTACGCTGTTCAGACTCAGACTCCAACACAAACTGCACGGAAGCACCGAAACCTCTTGGTTGTATCTAGTGAAGCCCGTCTGTTAAACAGTGTTGGCCGCGGTCGGAGGACGCGGAGGAGACCGTGGCTTTGGTCTCCAGGACCGGAGTCTCTGCTGTACTCTGCTCCTCTGCTCCTCTGCCTGCCTTCACTCACGCACCGCGCTCGTTCTCGCTCTTTTGCTCCACTCTCACGTGCATGCGCGCACACTCCACACTGCAGAAGAGTTAGTTTAGCTCTGAGAATATCTAGTGAATGTACAGTGGACGTTTGTACAGAAATAACTGCTGCAGCTCCTCCAGACCAACAGAGGTTTCCCGTGTCTTGTGAAGTGACGGAGCTCTGCAGCGAGAAACGTTATCGTCTCCGACCAAAACTCTGGTTTCTCCCCTGTTCCCTCCGGCCGCGGTCGGGAGGCGGAGGCAGGAAAGGCCGACACTAGGATCAGCATTGATTCATGGAGAGACCTTCGTCTGGTCAGCTAACATTACTGCCAAGCAGCTGAAATATAGAGTGATATTGTGCTTTTAGCTGACGTGTGTCTCCTCACTGTGTTGAGCGATGCTCGTTCATGTCTACGTAGAGCGAGCACAAGCGCCAGCAACAGGACGCTGACATTCGTTGACTTAACGGCCACAGGTGTCGCTGTTAACAAGCATTTCTGAAAGTTACAAACAGTCCCGTTAAGTTTCTCCTGGTTGCAAAAGCATAAAGAAAGTTTCCATACAGCCTCTCCAGAGCTCCACATAAACACTGACTGGAGGTGTTTAACAAAAAGGAAGCCGGCCTCATTCATTAGTTGTCTGCAGTTAGTGACTGTATGATGCCTTTGTCTCTATTAATGGCATTCATACACTGAAAACAAAAAACAATACAGGGGGAGGGGGGTTATTCCTGTGAGACTGCACAGAGAGTGGAGCCCTGCACAACTTTTCTCCCAAATTATGGAGAGAGAGAGGAAGAGGAAGAGAGAGAGAGAGAGAGAGAGGGGGGATGGGGGACAGAGAGAGGCCTCATCTGAGCCTCCTGTCACATCTGAGGAGGGGCAGCTCAGCTCAGCCCAGAGGCAACTTCATCAACAGGTAAATCCTGATTTCAACAAGTTTCCATTGATATGCATGCAAAAAAAGGGATATTCCAGCAAAGCAAACTACTTCTTGTTCTCCATGAAGGTTTGGCACAAGTACATGAAGGTAATAACGCGTAAAAAGTGGAATAAAAGTAGTGTTTAGTGTAAAGCAGGCCTCCTTCCCCTCCTTCTCTTCAGCAAACTACTTTTTGTTCTCCATATTTGATGGATAAAAGTGTAAAAATCCTAATGCACATTATTCACTTCAAACTTTGCACCTAAATGAGTTCATTAAAAAACACACACACACCTATGGGCGGTGGTTGTTGGGTAACTCTGCATGTCTGTGATTAACTCACAACTTCTACATGTAGAATATTCTGTTTTCTATATTTGGCACAAGTACATGAAGGTAATGACGCGTAAAAAGTGGAATAAAAGTAGTGTTTAGTGTTCAGCAGGCCTCCTTCTCTTCTCTTCTACTCTCTCCTCTCTGCTTGATAATAAAACGCGGAAGTCATAATGAAGCTGAACCACGCTGTCACACTGAGAGAGAGAGAGGAGGTTTAGTGCAGACAAAGTGAGCTTTTGTGTAGTTTGGAGGTGTTTGCATGCAGCAGGAGAGGAGAAGAGTGAAGAGGAGCAGCCAGCAGCTCAGTCTGGCATCTCAAGCTGAGCAGAAGAAGAAAAGAGAGAAACTTACAGCCATATCTGGGCCGCAGCCCGTCTGTCTCGTCTGAAGTTGACATCCTTCCTCCTCTCTTCTCTAGAGACTCTGAGCGCCGCTTCGGTAACAAACTTTACGCGCAGTTTGGACACGTTGGTTCCCAAAACTCTCCGGAACTTCAAACAAACCGATAGAAACCCAGAAGGACCTCTCGGCCCTCTTCTTCCTCCTCTGCTCTAGTTTCACTGGACACTTTTCTTCTTCTTCTTCTTCTTCTTCTTCAAAGCTCACTGATGTCACTCTGGGTGTGTTCTTCCTAATCCTGAAGTTATGCGTTTCAGGAAACGGAGCTCTGCAGAGCCTTCAGGGTTAGGTTCACTGCTGCAAAGCGACACCTGCTGGAGGAGGAGCAGGTTCTCCAAGCTGTGGTCCGAGGACCTGCAGGGGAACCTGAGGGATCCCTGAAGAGTTCACCGTAAAATGGGGGAAATAGTTTAAAGGTGCAGAAAGCTCAGTGGATGAAAACTAATGTGCACGATTTTCTGAAACAGTTAGTTTCCTGGAGCAGAAACATTACAAAATATTTATCGGTGATTTAATTTACTTTTCTTTCTCCTCTGTTTCGTTGATATATATATATATATATATATATATATATATATATATATATATACATATATATATATATATATATATATATATGTATATATATATATATATATACATATATATATATATATATGTGTATGTGTGTGTATATATATATATGCAAATGTATATATATATGTATATGTATATATATATATGTATATTTTTTTATATATATGTATATTTTTATATATATATATGTATATGTATATATATACAAAAAAATATATATATGTATTTTTTTTTTGCGTAAGTATATAACTTCTTAAAATGCATATATTATTATTATTATTTTTTTTTAATTTTTAGATAAATATGAAATATCAAAAATATAAAAAAATAAAATGTATTAATACATTTAATTATTATTCAATTATATATATATATATATATATATATATATATATATATATACAGTATACACACACATACTCACAGTTTAAAGGCACAGTCACATGTGCCATTTTATTTTATCATATTTTATTTTAGTTATTTTTTTCGTATGCTCTGTAACTATATATTTCTTAAAATGCATATATTATTTTATTTTATTTATTTTTAAATTAATATGAAATATACAAAAAATATCAAAATATAAAATGTATTCATTCAATTAATTATTTTTCAATTATATATATATATATATATATATATATAAAAATATAAATTAATTCAACTAATTGTTATTCAATTACATATGTATATATATATATATATACATTTATATATACATATATATATATATATTTTTAATATATAAAATTATTATTATTATTATATATAAAACGGTTGCTATATCGTAGCAGTAGTGCATGAAACAGGTAACCTGAAAAAAATCATGTTCCTCTGTGTCCTCCGGTGCTCCTAACGGCATCTGCAAGATTTCACAGACTGGAGGAAAACAAGCAGTAAGAGCTGATCTGTGGTCTGCTGTCCAGCTGCCGTCTATGAGAGCTGGACTCACTCACGAACTCCGATCAAACAGTCAAACTAGGCAGCGCTGATCAAATATGAATCAATATTCTGTTACGTTAATGCCTATTTCTCTCCTCAGATGTTTTCAGAATCATCTTGTAGTGCACGGTTTAGCTGTAAAATGAGAAAGTTTGTGACGCCGCCGCCATTGTGAAATCTGGTGAAGGAACGCCAAGTTCTGGTCACATGACCCAAAAGCCACCCCTTAATTTACCTGGCAGAATATCAGGTGACCAGGTAGCACCATGTGTTTGATATGGACTCCACTAACAGTACTTCCTGATGTGACTGTTTTCTGAAGAGTCTTTTTACAGATTTTTTTCTGAAATTTCTGGACTTTTATTGTAAGACTATAATAAAGAGGTGCACTGGATGTATTAATATATTCTTTAACTGTAAATATAATATAGTGAACTGAGGGTTTATCCAGCCTGCATGACATCCAGCCTCCTGATGTTGGTCCAGCTGCAGCAGTGGCCTCTGGGTGGGGCTACTAGTCGGTATAAAGGAGGAGCAGGTCTGGAGGGTGGAGTGAGAATCTGCTGTGGACCTGCTGCGACCCTCTCTCTGCTCCTCCAGTCCGGATCTGCTGCCTCCTGCCTATCTGGACCTCCTCCTCATCACCTCCTCCTCCTCCACCAGGACCATGGAGAGCTCCAGGATGCTCCTCGGGCTGCTGTTGGTCGGCCTGCTGTCCCTCCTGTCTCACGGACAGACGTCCCAGGAAGTCTCTGCAGAGGACTTTGGAGGGGACAGACCTGAACCAGCTGCAGACAGAGACCTGGTCAGTACCTGCATGGTGTTAGGTTAAGGATGAATGGCACATAGATTGATTTGGTCACATTTCCTAAACTTTAGCAGCATAAACACTACCTGTGAGTTTTTGCAAAGTTGTATGTGTATATATCTTCTTTTCTTTTTCTTTTTCTTTTATTACATTTTTATAACATTTCATAAAATAACCAAATGTTTCATGTATTTAGTTCAGCTTCATAGGAAACACAGAGAACCTGCAGAAAACATTTCAAATAATCTTTAAATTTATGTTTCATTAAACAAGATGTCACAATGTGGATTACTTACATTAAGACAATACTTTTTTTGTATTACAAGTTTTCTGAAATGTTATGTTTAAATATGCAAATGAGGCAATTTCCAGAACATAAATGTGAACATTGGATAAAGCAGGTTCAACATTCTTGTTTCATTTTGTTAACATATTAGAGTCAAAGATTTTTACAGATATTTCTTTTATCACTCCATAAATCAGAAAATACTGTCAACAGCTATATTAAAAAAAAATCAATTTTCACCATGTTTTTAGGAGTTAAATGATATATAATTCAGGCTATGAGTGATATATGAACAAACCCCTCTGTAAAAACCTTCAGAATATAAATAGGAATGAAACTGTAAAGTTTGGTGGATGTAAGTGTTGCTGAAGTGGAGATTTCTGCCTCAGAGTCTGAGAGAACAAAATCATTTTGCATTTAAAGATATGGATTGTATAATTCCATACATTTTGAAGATACTCCAGGTGAATAGCGTAAAACATTAACGAATAGATATCACCATGAAACTTTCACAGTTGATTACTGACATTAAGACAGTTATTTTTTGTATTACAAGTTTTTCTGAATGTTATGTTTAAATATGCAATTTAGGCTTTATCTAATGGTAACTTTTGGTGAATTTAGGAGAAATCTACAGACACAAATAGACAAACTGTCCTAAAATGAACACCAAAATGTGTATTTAGGATATTTTCTCTCCACTAGTCTGAAAGAAGACAAGTTATAGAAGCAAAATAGCCCCAAAATCTAAAAATTGACCAGTGCATAAAAAACTGCAGTGTCTCGCCTTAAGACATGATGTTTGTCACGATTGTTCAAGGTTTATTTTTTAATATTTATTTATTTTCAACACTGATTAACCTCCTAAACTCTGCCAATCCTTCACACTGTGCAGCTAATCCATGTTCAAACCCACAGAACATGATTTCTAACTTAGTGGACCGAATACATCAGGAGGGAAAATGTATATAAAATGATGCACAAGACATCCAGAATATTTCAATTTGATTGAATGTTGCAAGACACAGCACCTTGGGTTTAAAGTGTCATTTATCTTCAATGAAGAGTTACACATAGCCTACAGAATATATATACAGTATACACAGTGTGGAAAAACACATTTAACAAATGTAAAGCTTAAGGGGATATTTAAGGGTTTTTAAGATGCTCTGATTTGACTCATTCTCCCTTGTTTTTCTGTGTTTATGATCCGATCAGATCGATGCTCTGGAGGCTCTGCTGGGCCGGATGCACAACCGGATTTCCTCCACTGAGAAGAGAGGAAGCATCCCACTGGTAACTTATTCACTTTATTCTTTTTATTCATGCAATGCAGCTCTAAATGCACCTTTAACTTCTTCCCCTGTAATGAAAAGCAGAATGTAATTCAGTGATTTGTTTGACAATGCTTCACTGCTGTTTAATTAAACCACTTACCTGCCAGTAATTAAAAGATACCAAGAAAATGCCAACAACAGTCTTTTACTCGACGCAATTAAAGACTAATCAAGATCTCGCTGCCCAACTCCAATTAGCTGAAAGAGGGGAAACAAAATAAAGCAACAGAAACCTCTCAATCCTGCTGAAATAAGACAGAAGCAGTTAATGAACCGGATTTAATTATTTCACTGAAAGATGCTGGAAGGATCAACATCTCACCCTCGTTCTCTCACGTCAAATAAATCACAAGAATTAACTGAAAACAGGAAAAATAATTTAATGGAAAGGCCTGTGCTAGTATTTACTATTAATTAATTAATTAATTAACTTTTTATTTATTGACTCAATTAATCCATACATGTACTTTGTTCTCCAAGATACAATTAATATTTTTTTTTAATCATGTAATATAAATGAATAAGACAAAGAGCATACCATAATGGACTTGCATTTTATATGTAGATCCAAAAGCAGATAAAAAAAAAAAAAATTAAAAAAAAAAAAAATTAAAAAAATAAAAACATTTAAAAAATAAATAAATAAAAATAAAAGCAAGGAGAAACAGCCGATAATAATAATAATAATAATAATAATAATAATAATAATAATAATAATAATAATAATAATAATAACAATAATAATGATCATAAAGAAAGGAAATACATAATATTAAATAATAATATAAAAATAAATAATATAAAATAAGTACTAACAAATTAATAGGTAGATAAAAGCTGATTGCGAGACAGTAAGAGAGGGGCTATAGAGAATGTAATCATAATAGTTCCCGTTATTACACTTAATAATAAAAACATACTTCCCCATGGGCCGAATAAGAGAAAGAAAATAAGAAAACAGCAAAAAAAACAAAAAAAAAAACATGATCAGTACATGGGCCATACTTGGGAAAGAACTACTTTGGGAGAAAAAAACAAACAAACAAAAATATGATTTATATACATTAATATTAATATTTATTCATTTATTTCACACGTAATCACATGAAATAAATAATTAAGTTCATGTGAGGGTGTGGTTATATATTAATATACTCTTCCTGTCAGTGATGACGTTGCCAAACATCATTATATTTTTGTAATTCTTTTACAACGTTATTGTAAAGTATCTGGATGTAAATGTGAGTAACCTCTGTACCTCATCCCTTCAGTGTGGGATGGGTGACCGCTGTGCCATGAAGTTCGGGCCTCGCATCGGGAAGCTGTGTGACTGCGGCAGAGGAGCCAACTGCAACTCCTACCTGCTCAAATGCATCTGAAGCACTGAGGACTTTTCTGTTTCATAGCATCACTTCTGCAGGACCAACCATCCCTCACAGCCTCAGCAGATCTCCATAAAACTGACACAAACCCCGACTCTCATCTTTCTGTCGGGCTCTAATATCATCGTTTATTATCCGTTATGCATTGTTGGCAGCTGTTGCCTGAGGATGAGCATGCTGACTTATTGTTTACTGCATGTGAATGCTTCATGTTCAATAAACACATTTATCAACATGTCTTTTTGTTGTTTTATTGAAGAAGGATTTCTTGCTTTGCGTTGCCGTCATTTGTGTTAAATTTCAGGGATAAAACAAGTTTTAATTTCAATAATATTTGCAGATGTATATTCACATAAATAAATCAATCAACACACACTTCAAGTTGTTAACGGTAACGTTATTGTAGCTTCTTGTCCACGTCAGGGGTGTTGGCTGTCGGTTTGGAGAGGGGGATCCTCTCTTAATAATAATGTGGTCAAATAAAATAAACAATAACAACTCTTTAATGCAAAGCAAATATGATTTTAAGACATGATCCGGTTTCAAACTGCCAAAAACTGCAGTTCCTGAAATGACCACTTGAGGCTGGCTCCAAAAATGAGTCAATCTCAAGCGGCAACCTCCGATGATCAAGCAAATTTTCGTAGTGGCCAAACGGCGGTACTACAACTTCCGTGTCCGTCACGTGATGCGAAAAATACTTTTTCCCATAGACTTACATTGGGAAAGAGACGTCTGTAACTAAGCGGATTCTTTTTTTTTTTTTAGGTAAATCAACTCCCCAGTATGAACACTTGAATAGCCCTTATTTACGGCACCCTTTAGCAACGGTATGAAACACAACGGGGGTTCCTTTAACTATAATGTAAACCCATCTGTGGCAACAGTAAACACTACTAGAAAGGGCGCCGGGAGTGTGGTGACGTAGTTTAAAAAGTGAAAGAGACACACAGGGCGGCAGATGGGCCCAACAAACACAAGGCTTTCATCCAGGAGACCGCTGTTCGTGTCCCGCCGTGCGTCACGTTACAATCAGCTGTTCGTTCATGTCATGTGTTCACAACATTCAGTGTCATTTTCACTGTACAACCTAACTAAAGTGGTTTTGATGCCTAATCCTAAAGTGACACTAAGGGTAACAGCAGAACCGCTTGGAATCGAGGATGGTTGCAAAACAAAGGATGTAACGTTACAAAAGATTAGACAGTAGTGATTGTGCTTTAGGCAGCTTAATGATAGCTGCACCCATGTAATTAATACAGTTTTGCCAAGTAGAATAATAAAATGCATCAGACTCAGTGTGCAAGGTTTCTTTGCGTAATGTTTTTTATTGGATAAAGGATAAAAAAAACAACAACATATGAAATATACAGACTGTGCAAAGATCTTTAAACTGTGTCATCACTGTCAAGATGATGACGGCCGGAGCCGCCCACTTTGAGCTTCACAACGGCTCTTCAGAAACCTGTTGGTGACGTCTCCGAGACTACATCCATATTTTGACCAGTCTATGCCGGTTTTTACTAAGATATTTGTTTATGCTCCACATTCACATTTCCACCTGCGATCAACAACATTTCACTTATTAAAATCCCATTTAACAGTCAAACACACACTTGAACGTGACAGTATAGTGATGTAGTCAGCTGGGAGGACAGTACTCTGCAAATGAGAGCTTTTCAGAGAGACTGTAGTCCGTCAGTGCTCCAGCACTCGTCTGTCATGCAGCATTAATCAGTTTTATTCTTCACACAAAGTCAGCTGGTTTGGTCTCAGATGACCGTCAGGCCACAACACAATAAATACGGTTTGAAGGCCCGTGTGAACCGGTCCTGTTTTGTTCTTTTGTGGTTTATGAGGGCAAGTTTCAAAGCTGGCTAAAAGGATTACAACCAGCCAGGAAACTGACATACGGTATTTTCATTTACATGGAAGCTGTCCAGTGACATACAGGGCTCTCCGACCTTTTTTCCTCTGAGAGCTAATTTGACAAAATGAAAGTGTCCGAGAGCGACTCATAGCCCCAAGTTATACATCGCCAATAGCAAACATAACTTCTGTTTTACTTTTATGGTTCTTTAATAACGTTTCAGCCACGGCAGTCATCGCCGCTATTACAATCCCGCCATAGGTGCTTCGTTAGGATGTGCATCACTAAACAAAGCTTCTATTGCTGCGTTGGAACTTCTTCATCAGTTTTGGTAAACCAGCATTGTGTGGGACACGCGGATATTAGTATGAAATTTCATGGCATTTTATCCAAAAGTTATTGAGATATTTCAGTAAAAGCCAAAAAATGCCAACCTGTTAGTGACTGGATGAAAAGTCAGAATCTATTTGATTTGTGTACATAGACGTGAATTTCCCTTTGTTTTCTCGTGACGCTGTAATGGAAAATTACATGTATGTAGTAGAATGATGTATGTCTCTTTGTGCAACAGTGGAAAGTTACTGTCTACTCTGTCTGCATGTCTCATGTAGTGGGAAAGTACTGAGTGTTGACATTCTACTGGGACACTGTGGAAAAACAACTCCTTTTCCCACACTCCCCATTGTAGACTTCTATATAATCACATTGTAATATCCTCCTGCAGTGCACTCTTCTGCAGACTCTGTGTGACTCTGTATAACCACTGCCTCTTCTTGCAAGAATAAAATATGACAAAGACATTTCATCTGTTTGAGATCTTTATTTCAACGTTCATTAGGACTCATCTAGGGAAATTGACAGAATTTCCATTACAACGCTCAGCACGACTTTCAACAACGTATTTTTCGTGCTTTTTCCTACGAATGTCCAGCAACACATGATGCATGTGTCCATTCTCTGCTCCAGTCTTTTCAAAAATAAAACTACTTAGTTAGGTTTAGGAAAAGATCGTGGTTTGGGTTAAAATAACTCCGGAAGTGCCGTAACTCAAGAACAGAAGTTACGTGACAAATAAATCAACGTTCTTGTTTCAAACGGGACATGAACACCGGTCTCCTTGGCGACAGTCCTGTGCCCTCCCGACCTCCTCCGCTACACGGTGTTCGCCGCTCTCTATACTTCCCAGTTCACAATTACGTGGAATACATATGAATTGATTTCGTGCTTACCATCACGAAACAATTTTTAAATTTGTATCTCAGTACACGAAGCAATACATTCAATTTTTATGACCATTTATATGTATGTTCATATTCTTTGAACCTTTAGCGAGCCACTCAGAAACGGGTAGCGAGCTTCTTGTTGGAGACTCCTGATCTACGGTGACATGAAAGTAACACAGTGTGAATTTAACTTTTTAAAATATACAAACAAACAAAACTACTCAGCTGGAGAGCTAAACATTTCTGAAGCCGCGATGTTGCATGTAAATATTTTGCACTTAGGAAACTGTTTGAGAAGCTGACCTTTATGAAAGTTTTGCTCCCCACTGCTGCACACATTAAACCGCAGCTTGTTTTAAGTATACTTCATTCACGGTGCTCTCTTGCTCTACTTCACCACAAACTGTGACAAAGGAGAGCGAAGCATCCAGCTGTGACAAAAGCCTCGCTTATTCCAAATAATTAAAAAAAAGAAATGCTCAGCAGATCCGGCCCGCCGACACATGTGGCCTGCAGCCAGCAGATATACTGTACGTGCTTTCATTTGTCCCGGAAGTCTTAATCCGCAGAGCCATAAAAGGCCGAAGAAGAGCTCATTTAAAGGTCTTTTGGCTTTGGGGACGAAGATAGGAGACAAACAGCAGTGTGATGTTTCCCTCCGTCAATGCCTGAAGCAATTTAGCCTGCAATAAAAACAAGTCAATAGTGAATGAAGAGTGTCTTCACTGGGGAATTCTGCTTAGCTCGAGCTTCTCTTTGTTGTTACCTGTTGTAGAAAAGAATCAGTGTGGCATCATATTCAGTAAGTCATCATATTCCTCGCACCGATGAGCACATTATGTATATGACTATCTATTCCTGTTAATGATGATACCAAGTGGATTATATAAGAGACTCAGTGCTCTCATATGAAATACTTTACAGCGTTTGTATCTAGGCTGTCAATCGATTAAAATAGTTCATCTTGATTAATCTCACAGTTTTTATCTGTTCAAAATGTACCTTAAAGGGAGATTTTTCAAGTATTTAATCCTCTTATCAACATGGGAGTGGATAAATATGCTGCTTTATGTAAATGTATGTATATATTTATTATATGAAATCAATTAACAACACAAAACGATGACAGATATTGTCCAGAAACCCTCACAGGTACTGCATTTAGCATAAAACAATATGCTCAAATCATAACATGGCAAACTGCAGCCCAACAGGCAACAACAGCTGTCAGTGTGTCAGTGTGCTGACTTGACTATGACTTGCCCCAACCTGCATGTGATTATCATAAAGTGGGCATGTCTGTAAAGGGGAGACTTGTGGGTACCCATAGAACCCATTTACATTCACACATCTGGAGGTCAGAGGTCAAGGGACCCCTTTGAAAATGGCCATGCTTCGCCATAATGTAGCGTAACTTCGTAGCAAGCACATGGTAAATCGCAAGTGGCGTTAATGCGTAAAAGAACTTAGTGCCGTTAAAACGAATTTGTGTTAATGCGTTTTATACTGTATATATAATTGATTAATGCATTTATATTTTATCAACATATTCTTTCAACACTAATGTCTGCTCAGCTGTATTGTTTTTACCAGTGAGGTCTCCGTCCACAGTATTTTATTTTACAAATGTAATGTCACTTTGAGACGAAAGCCATCTAAAGTCTAAATCTGTGAAACTAAACAGACTCTTTCCCGTATATATTTCCAGTCTTTTGACTCCATGCAGACCCGGAGGCTCACCTGAGCTCTGTTTATTGTTGCCAGCCTGTTGAAAGCATCAATGAGCTCCTGTGTTTGTTCTAACCGTTCTGTTTAGGCAGCTGAGACAGGCTTGTTGTTGTTTCCTGGCTACATCCAGGTAATGTGATCTAACTGCAAGGATACTGTGCCAAACTAGATGTGATTAAAAGATAGTAAACTAGTGGCCCGTATGAGCAACATAAACAAGTAAGATTCATCATCGTCACCTGCATATCACTTAGGCAGCCTTTAGATTAATAGATCAATATCATTCCTACATGCTTAGTTAGAATTGTATCACCAATGGTATTGTTTTCACTTTGTGAGTCTGTGTGTGTCATCATGACAAAGACACTTGCTGTAGCGGGAACTACCAGGGAGGCGGTTTTGAGTGCTTTGCCAGGTGTTTATATTTCTGTCTGTGGACAGATGTTGTCACCGTGATAGCGTCACGGTCACGACACTTTACAGCTGAGATCAAAATGAAGGCCGAGTCCGATCAAGGGCACCGGAAGTAGGAGGGTAGGAAGAGGGGAAGGGCCACTTTATGCCCGATTTGGCGTCGCGGCTGGTGTGATGCCATCGCAAGATGGTCTCTCTAGTATTATATATTGGATTATTATTACTGATGCTTTAACACATGCCAGGATTTTAATCAATTAGAATTTTTACTTATTATAATCTGGTGCTGAGAAATGAAACCAACGCTGAACTGCAGTTCCTCAAATGTCCACTTGAGGCTCTAAAAGCGAGTCAATCCTCATAGACCTCCATGTTAAAATGCCCAACTTTACAGCAGAAATAAACATTTTATAGTTTACAGCCTGGTACAAAAATAGTTTTGGTCTCTATAGCTAATATCTTCGTTCATGACAACTGTACGGGGGTGAATCTTTATATAACTCATTCGTTTGAATTATATTAAGGCTTAAAGGTAGGTATAATTAAGGTCGTGGCTGCTTTGAGTGACAGGTGGGTGTCGTATGAGGTCGCTAGCTGCTAACTGTCGGAGCCACCCACTTTGAGCTTCACAATGGCTCTTCAGACACCTAACGGTGACGTATCGGAGACTACGTCCAAATGGTTTTACAGCTGGTAGAGGTGGAGCACATTTTAACTACTTTATGTACTGTTAGATAGTTTAATCTTTAGCACAGTATCATATTTTAAGATTTAACCACATGTTTTGTTCATAAAATCTTAATCTGTAAAGTATCTACAATCAGATAAATGTAGTGGAGTAAAGAAGTACAATATTTCCCTCTGAAATCTGGTGGAGTAGTGGTAGAAAGTAGCATAAAAGTACAGTATTTTAAATATCTTTTCCACCACTTGCTATTAGCTTGAACCAGAGTGGGTGTTTCTGCTCACCTGAAATGTTCAAAAACAATATTTATTTTCCATTTTTAATAGCACAACTTTATTACATTAGAGCCGATCAGAGGGATCGGCTGAAACCATCAACATCTCCACATTAGAGACGATCAGTAGCTGCTATACCCAGCTGATTATACATTAAACCACCTCATGCTATTTTATACTCTATACTTATATGTATAGGTGGAACATAACTCCAAAAGGCAATGTCTTTTAAAACGGAGCGGGTGGATAATAACGTTGACACAATGCTGATCACTTTTTAGGATGGATATTGATCATCGAAGGTTCCAGACGGAGAGCCCATCTTTACGTTTCCCAAGAGATATACAGATGTATGGAGCAATTACTGGTACAGACCTTCCATTAACACACACAGACAGATAGAGAGAGAGTCATTTATCGTGCACCCAGAGGTGATGTTACGAGGGTCAGCAGTTAACCTTTAACCCTGTGATGAAATGGAGCTGTAAGACTGATGCTCCCTGCTGTTGCCCTCCAGTCTGCGTGTTTTACCTCACATTTATTGTTGATTAGAGATTTGGTAAATCCCAAAACATGTGCTGTACACTCATTTAAACAACCTGATGATGAAGGAAAAACAGTGAGAGCCAAAGCTGTGAGAATATTGGATGTTGTATTGTACAGTATGTTAGTCTGAAAGCAGTGGTTTTGTTGGATATTAAATTAGTTCGTAGTTGTGTTATTGTCCCTTTTACTGGGAATCATTCAATAAAAATAATGTTTGTTAGCAAACAGTTGTCTTTTTATTTACACATCCAGCAGTTACAGAGCAACATTTTTATTCATTTAGAGTCGTGTTTGTGTCACCTGATGAATGTGAGTCCAATAGTCTCTCTCTTTTTGCTCTGTTTTTGGTCTCCACCACCTCCTGAGGGAAATATCTGTCTCTTTAGCTTCTAAATGCTCCACTATGTTCACCAGATAGTCTCTAAATGTGACTGTTTTGACACCAGAAGAGTGTGGAGCGCTGTTTCGTTTATTGCATTTGAACAGTATCCAATGTTCAGCAGGTTAACTCTTTGAAAATGAAATGTCAAATGCCGTTTTACTTTTCACATGGTTATTGTTCAGTTGAATTTTTACTCAAATAACATACATATGTTGAAAATGAATAATGCTATTGTGAAATTACATTTTCATTTTCAAGTTTGCATTCTCATTTTAATAAAGTCCCCTATGGACTTCCATACTTTTGATTCATTGTTAATATAGGAATATTGATTGAAGTTACTTGGAGAAAGCTTAAGAGAATTGGATTTATAGAAAATCGTTTTCTTTCTTTTGTCTTCTGCTATTTGGTGCACAACTGATTTGAGATTTTTGACATACATTTAAAGGTGCAGTGTGTAGGATCTGGCGGTATCTAGCGGTGAGTTTGCAGATTACAACCAACTGAAGCCTCCTCCTCGTGCCAAGAGATATGGTGGCCGACGTTAAAACAACCCTCTCTAGAGCCAGCTGTTGTAATAGTAGCGTATGTCATTTGGAGCAAAGGTGGGAAGTGAGTGGTGAAGCAAGAGAGAGAAAGAGCGGCGGCAACGGGAGCGAGTAACGCTATCAACACTGGCCCAAGCCGTTCTGGGCTACTGTAGAAACATGGCGGAGCAACATGGCGGATTCTGTGAAGTATAGTTTCAGGTGATTATACACTAAAGAAAACATACTTATTAATATTATATTCCATTTCTGCAAGTAGATCCACCTAAATTGTTACACATTGGTCCTTTAATATTACCTGAAACTATGTGCACGTATAAACAATGTTATGTTTTCTTTTGGCTCATCGGATTATGTCTTGACGCATCGATGTTTGACTGTTTCATTGTTTAGGATCCCATGTAATGTTCAGTGCATGTGATGATTTCATTACACTGAGGTACCAATTACCACACATTGTGATAAGGTTCTCCGTTAGTTAATTAGTGACGCTCCACTGCACCAAACTAATTATTTTTACTCAACACATCAAAACACTGAGAGAGACACTATATTGTTATATTTCTCCCCGGTGAGTTGTTCAACACTATGGATCCCGTTCGATGGGGGTGAACGGTGGAGGATGAATCATACAGACTGAAGGTAATGAACATTTACATGTAAAGTATAGACAACTCTAATGGTGTTATCCTCTTTTATGGCTTTTATCGCCCAACACTGGATAATGAAGCACGATTGACTAAAACATTTGTTTTCTCTCATGACGTTTGTATATTCTTATAAAATGAAAGTGTTGCTCATCATATCTAAAGCCATAATCAAACTGCACAAATGTTATAGCCTATATTTAACTGATTAATCTGGCAGATACTAACCTTTAAGTTAAAATCAGGTATGGGCCGGGTGACCTGTTATTGTTGCCCATTACTTGCTTTATGGTTGTCGGTTTGTAAAACCAAAGCATTAGTCTCAGTGGAGAGTTTCACTGTTTCACTGTTCAGCGTAAGGGTCAGGGCTTCTTCAACCAAAAATACATGAATAGATAAGTAAATAAATTGAAAATTCGTGCATTTATACACAATAACATGATTTGATTAAAGTAGTTATTGTGTTTTCCATAGTAATAGAGTTAGAAATACTATGTGCACGGCTGTATTGTTAGAAATAGTATTTAGTTTCATCAACAGGGGCTTTTTCATTGATAATATTTGACTGCTGTTTGATTATAACAACTTTAAAAGCGCTCAATACGAAATTCAGAGCATTTCTGTTGCCTCTCAACGGCTCTCAACATGGCGACAGCTGAGCTGGCGGCTAGCAGCAGCTAGGCTGGAGGGTGGCCGTCAGGCAGCGTTGTTTTTTTTGGCGGGTCTGAAATCATGGCACGATGATATACTGGAGCCATCCTTAGTATAACCACTCCCTTAACCAACCCGTTCTCACTCCCCATTTGGTAAGTTCCCCTCGGCATTGGAAACCGACACACTGAAGCAGCATATTAATAGCGTGAAAGTCCGTTAAGGGCGGGCAGGAGCGGTGGTGGATGGGTCAAACAAACACAAGACTTTCAACCAGGAGACCGCTGTTCTCGTCCCGTGTGAAACTAAAAGTTGACTTCTTTTGTCACATCAGTCTTTAGTCACGTGACTCGCTAGTTAGTGAAGTTAACGTCAACCACATCCACTACCGTTTCCTAACCCTAACTAAGTTGTTGTGTTGCCTAAACCTAACTTCCTGTGAAAACGGAAGTTTATTTTGAAAGGACACTATGCATGTAACAAGTGTATGTTGACACCCCGTCCCTGGTCCGTCCAAAAGTAACGCAATAGGGGTACCCCGTGCGTCGGTGGTATATAGCGCTCCGCGTGTCCATCCTTCTGTCCGTCTGTTTCGTTTCTGGAGCTCGGAAACTATTTAACTTAGGAATTTCAAATGTGGTATGATGGTTGACAGTGTGGTTTAGTTGTGCCTTTTGGGGGTTAGAAGTGCAAGGTGCCCAAAATGTTTGAAATTTTGACCAAAAATTGTGACGTTTTTCGATTTCAATTTCGTTTCCGGAGCAGAACTCGGAAACTATTTAACTTAGGTACTTCAAATTTGGTATGAAATTTTGGGCATCCTGGACTTGAGGAAGGTGAGCTAATAACAAGCTACATTGTGCTCAATAGACTAATTCCATTAGTTCCTAAAGGGCAAGACCTTTGGCCATACTTTAGTAGGGGTCATGCCGTGAAAAATTAAAACAAAAAAATTAAAAAAAACAAGATAAACAGGAAGGCACTCCAACAACTTAGAACAAGTGGCAACAAGGAAGGAAATATTAAAAAAAAGCCTATATTACAGTGATTAAAATATTTAGTTTTGCTTTACCTGGATTTTAAAATACAGACTACTTCGCTGTCTCTACATTTCTTCAGATGAATAGAAGAGTCAGTTAATTTAACGCTGAACCTTAAAATGTGTGAGATTTCGGCCTGCTGTGTTTATAAATCACATTAATGCTCCAGACATTGTGAAAAACTAACAGCGACTCCATTCAGATTCTGCGAGCTCTAAAGCTTATGAAAAGGATCCATCATGCATATCTCAGGGCTAAACATGTAATTGGGTTCTGTGTTCTCAATATGAATGGTTCCAGTGTTGAACTAACACAGTGGTGTAAATGGAAATCCATTAGATTGACATGTAATTCAAATATAACTCAAGGCAACCTTTCATTTTTAGATCTTAACCAACACATTGTGGTTGCGTGTGTGTGTTTATAGATGGACGAACACACTGCATCCGAGCTGTGAACAAGAATAAAGATGCAATTACTCCCGAGTTCCCAAGTGAGCTGCTCACGGTGCAAATAATTTTAATGGGATGCCGATAACCTGCAGGGAAGGAAAAACACAATCTGTGTCAGCTAGCAGCAGAACTGATGTTAATGAGATTCATCTGGACTAGATTACCTAACGGAGCTACTTTCTACCAAAGACGTACTTCCAATGGAAACAGTTGATAGAGAGGTCTCAAGTAATGGGGACATTGTTTCTGGAAAGACACGCTGCTGTTTCAAACATGTAATTTTCTCAGTGCTGTGAGTGCCAGTAAACACAACACTCCATTCACATCCTGGAAATTTTACTCAATTTTTTAAGTCAGTAATGGGAAGCTTTTTAACGTATGATTTTTGGAAGATATGGGCAGTATCCACACCAGTGGGCAAACTCTGAGTCTGAAAAGTGAAGCCAATGCTGAAGAAAATGAGTCTACTTCTCTCTTGATTTATTACCTCAGTAAACATTGTAAACATGAGATTATGGTCTCAATAGCTAGTTTCAAGTCTTCTTCAATACAGCATGATGTTCATTTCGTAAATTATGGTCCCATTTAGAGTCAGATAGACCATAAAGCAGGAGATGCTTTAGGGCGGGACTACCTTGTGATTGACAGGTCGCTATCATGGCGTTGGACGGTCGAGTTGGAGAGAGTTTAGATGGGAATAAACTCCAAACTCCATGTACTGATAAAAATACAAATGTGAGCTACAACTTTAACCTTAATGTGGGTTAAAGAAACTCAACTTACATGAGTGTGAGTGAGATGAGTCACTGAAGCCCAGTTTGTAGATGCCCACACAGACCTGAGAAAAGGTCTAATCAGGTTCAATGAGTGGAAACACCTGTGTGGGTGAACCAAAGCTGTGTTGAGTGAGTCTTTAAAGCAAGTATTTAAAAGCAGCCTGCAACCTGTTTAATGCCTCTGTCTCTGCTCCTGAGACAGTCAGTTCATGGCACAAAATGCTCTTTACTTCACTCATAAGACAAATTATTTGTAGGTGTTTTTAAGAAGATGATTTGGGGTTTAAAACATGTCTGCAGACAGAAAAACACCGTAGCACTATCACCATTGTCATTGTCAGAATCTCCCTGTATCTATTCATCCTTATTGGACTGTCGTGGCTGCAAACCTGTCTTATGTTCTCAACATATCAGACTGATGTTATGATAAAATGCCTGGCTTCTCCTCCACACATCTTTTCTCCTGCCAATATCCAAATGCAGCTTTTCTCCTGTCCTTTCTGTATGAACTGACTTCACTTGAATCTCTTTTTGTCAATCATCTCCTCAGTTCTCGAGCTTTACTCCACTCTCAGCTCGGGCTACACCATTTATCTTTTTCTTTTTTTTTAAATCATCATTGCGATGTCAACTTGTGCGATAAACACATCGTGAAAGACTGTGATGTTGCACACAGATTTCCTTTAGTTTGTTGAAAGTAGAAAACTGCACTTTAAAATGTAACTATCATTCTTTTTTTTACTGGTGCTCTTTGTTTCAAGTGCTCAATTTGTTCAATAAAAGAGATTGGAAATGATATAATTTCATTTTTTTTTATCTTCAACAAGCAATTTGTTGTTTTTGAACACTGAAAGCAGCAGAAAGGCAGAACTGAGTCCACTTTAATATCTGTTTATTTATCACAAGTAATATCATTATCCCAATATTCAACAAAGTAATAACATACTTTCCTCATATCGTGCAGCTCTGCTCTCAGCTAGATTAGACTAAGTTCATTCTTTTCACCAGCCCTCTTTACTCAGTCAGATAAAGCCAGATAAGATACCAAACTACATGTAAATAAAATGCAACTGTGTGCAAAACAAGAACTCCTCTCTATGGAGTGGTAGAATCCATGTTGTGCCATTGTGGTCATCACCAGAAGATGGCGTTGTTTCTTTACAAATATCCACTGAAACCAGTGTTATGTCCTCTGTGTGGAGGCTCAGTCTGGTCCTGCTGGTTCTTCCTCTATAGTCATCTAGTCAGAGGTTGACTGTCACCTGGCCGTCAGGTAGAGAGAGGAAACCAGGACAGAAAACTTGCAAATTCTGGACAAAACAGTTTTTTGCATCAGTCAAACTCTTCAGCAGGTGATTTCACTTATTAGTTCCTCCTCTGAAATCACATGATGTAGTGTTTGAAATAAATCCTGCAGCTTCTCAGCTGTGAGTAGCACACTGTTTGCTCTTTTGTTCTAGATTTTGAATCATACGTCAATCCTTAAAGTCCTAATCTGTCATTTTACGTTCTCTTGTGTCCGCATAAGAAATCTAAAATGATGTAGTGCATGGAGACGTTTCTCTCAGCTTCTCACACAATGTCAACCAAAATTATAAAGTAACGTAAAATTTAACAATTTGTAAAACATGACAGATAAAAATAATATAAAAGAAAATCAATGCAGGGTCCATATTGTACGGGTTAACGCTGCCTGTTTTATTTCTGATGATATCAACAACTTGAGGAAGAAGCATCAATTTGAGAAAATCTCGAACTTTGAATCAAACGTGATCTTCGACATCTGAAGATGATCAATTTCTTTCTGAGTACTTTCAGGACTTCTCGTCCATGTTAAAAGATCACAAAAACATCTACAAGTTGCCTCT
Organism: Sebastes umbrosus; assembly: GCF_015220745.1. Taxonomy (NCBI): domain Eukaryota; kingdom Metazoa; phylum Chordata; class Actinopteri; order Perciformes; family Sebastidae; genus Sebastes; species Sebastes umbrosus. The sequence goes on along the minus strand of NC_051270.1, from coordinate 2,875,198 downwards.
GTAATCATATTACAGTTTGTCTCAATTGTTTACACACATTTTCTAGAGCATTCCTCATATTGTTGAACTGGAGTCTTTGGTGGAGGTGGAGGTGGAGGTGTCGGAGAGGAGGATGCTGAGGAAACTACTCAGTATTAATGACAACACCTCTCATCCTCTGCACGCCACACTGGAGTCGAACCAGAGCACCTTCAGCCGTAGACTGAGACCACCGAGGTGCACCACACAACGCCACAGGAGGTCTTTCATTTCATCTCATCTCATCTCATCTCATCTCATCTCATCTCGAAACTCCGCATTCAAAACAATGCTGTGTCTTCACAAAATGGCATATTGTGTTCAAATGACACAAACACACCATTATACAAAGAGACATTTCTAAGAACAGATAGATAAATAGATAGATAGATCTGTTTTGTCATTGTGTTTAGAACAATGAGATTGAGATTTATTTGTTCGCACAATAGAACAAAGAAACAACAACAACAAAAGAAAAGAAAAAAGTTGATTCAGGAAAAGATTCAAGCAAGGAATCTCACCTCAATAAGCTTTATAAGCAAATACAAAAGTCATATAGTCAACAAAAGTAAAGCAGACATACTTTTACTGATGATACCAACTAGTTGAGGAAGAAGCAACAATTTGAATTTGATAATCTCACCACTAGATCTATTCTGTCGCTGTTCTGGAGCTTTCTATCATATCAGATGATCTTCATCCGCAGACGGAGTTGGTCCAGATGTTATGGGATTACAGATGTTAATTTTTTTCTGAATTCTTTAAGGACTTTTGGCCATGAAAAAAAGATCAGAAATCTACTGTTCAGTGACAGCTGAGTGAACTCTTCCTCCAGATGAAGATCTGAATAACAGACGGTAGCGTACGTTGAACACAGTGATGACTGACGAGAAAAATGGAGGTTTTTCAAAATGTACAATTTGACAATAAATGCCAAAGTTAATGTCATGAAGACTGTATGATGGCAGTCATTATATAAAAAGAAAAGTGGCAAATCTGTTTCTGAATGTTAAGAAAGTACAGCTTGACATTTTATAAAAGAACTGAGGCGTTCATCATCACTTCCTGAAGTCTGAATAATAAAATGTCCTTTTCATTATTAATGTGTCAGTTGTTAAATGTTAACAGTTTGATTTTGCAACTACAGTATGTATTTTATGAGCGTATTTTTCCTTGTTCTATGTTTCTCCTTATGTTGTTCCTGCTGAAACAGTCGGTGAACAACCGGAGATTAAAGCTGGTCACTATTGACCTTTGGGCCGGCAGTAATTTGCCAAACGGAGACATTACTCTAGCTTGTCAAACAGAAAGACATTACAGCAAAGATAGAAAACCGCAGTGACTAATGTGAGTCATTACGACAACTCTAACAAAAGCTGCTCTCCACCATTAATTATTTAGGAACTCGTTAACTAGATTTGGATGCTGCATGGACAGCAGCTTTTTTTCTGCTTTTATGTGTTTAAGACGAGGAAGATAAAAAAACATCAAAGCTAACGTGGGAAAGCTGTTGGCATTGAATCAAAAATAGGTTTCATATCAGTCTCGTATCACACTTGCAAAAATGCACAATGCCACGTGGTCAACGTTAACGATTGGTTAGGTTTAGGCAACAAAACTACATGGTTAAGGTTAAAAAACTTCATGGTTTGTGTTCAAATAATAACCTAACAACCATAAATAAATAACCTTAAGGTGTTGGATGGGGTTGAGGTCAGAGCTCTGTTCAGGCAGCCGATTAGACTGTTGTCAGGCTATTAAATAGGCGTTATCAGTTGCTATAAGCACCATAGATGCCGGTCAAGAGGGGCCTACTACACCCAAACTTAACTGTTTTTTTTGTTGCCTAAACTTAAAGACGTTGTAGTTTTATTGCCTAAACCTAGAGAAGTTGTAGTTCTATTGTCTAAACCTATAGAAGTTGTAGTTTTATTGCCTAAACCTAGAGAAGTTGTAGTTTTATTGTCTAAACCTATAGACATTGTAGTTTTATTGCCTAAACCTAGAGAAGTTGTAGTTTTATTGCCTAAACCTATAGAAGTTGTAGTTTTATTGCCTAAACCTAAAGAAGTTGTAGTTCTATTGTCTAAACTTATAGAAGTTGTAGTTTTATTGCCTATACCTAAAGAAGTTGTAGTTTTTGTTGCCTTAAACTAAAGAAGTTGTAGTTTGTTTTGCCTAAACCTAAAGAAGTTGTAGTTTTGTTGCCTAAACCTAAAGAAGTTGTGATTTTGTTGCCTAAACCTAAAAACCTAAAGAAGTTGTAGTTTTGTTGCCTAAACCTAAAGAAGCTGTAGTTTTATTGCCTAAACCTAAAGACGTTGTAGTTTTATTACCTAAACCTAAAGAAGCCTCTGTGTTTGTGTTCAAAACGTGACGTTTCATTCAGTTTTACATGTTAGAACATGTTACTTTAAAGTTTCACTTTCACTTTTACAACGTAGTAGGTATAGTAGGCCCCTAACGACCCACATCTATGGTGCTTATAGCGACTGATAACACCTATTTAGTTGCCTGATAACAGTCGAATCGGGTGGTACAGGCCAGAAAAGTTCCTCCACAGCAAACTGGGAAAAAAGCTTTTCTTTATGGAGCTTTTTGCACGGAGGCATGTTGAAACAGGAAAGGGTCTTCTCAAAACTGTTGCCACAAATGTTGGCATCATACGGTTGTCGTCCCCTGTGTTGCTCAAATCTAAAATATGCCTCTTTTTTTGTGGTGGCTGCAGCAATAACACCGTGTCTTCACATGTTATCAGTGATTTTATGTTCAGAATTGGTCATTGTGACTACATTTACTCCTTTGAAAACGTAATTGGACAAACATACAGAATGGCAACGCAACGTGAATGTTTGGCTCACAGCCGGCTGAGTTGGCCTGATTTCGGCAGATGGTCGGCACTCTTGGAGGTGTTGTGGCGCCGCATTAGCCGGCACTGGACCAAAAGATTTGCTTTTCATTTAAAACTTACTGCATGTAATTAAAAAAAGCAACACGAACAACGTGTTTTCCCATAAATATGGACAAAAAACACACAAAGATCATCAGATTGTTGAATTAAAATCATCTGCTGAAGGACAGAAATCAATGACCTTTCATCAGAAAAATACAAACACATGTTTATGGCACTAGTCTCTTTATGGCTCGGACATTTTAATAAGTTTTAGGGTGCAGACGGTGGATGATTTGAGCTCCAAATAGCAGGATGGAGCTTTGGTTCAGTGCACCAAGAAATGGATCAGCGTGTTTGGGCTAACTGGTGCATCATAGAGCTTGTCCAGACATTTTAGGTCCCTATGAGGATGTAAAAGTGAAGAGTTTTCTGGAGCGTTGCTCTCCAGGCTCTCCACACCCCGACCCTTCACTGAGGTAACACGATGACTAATCCATGTTAGCAGTTTTCCTTCAGTGATTAAACCTCTCCGGATCATCAAGAGTACCTCTCAGAGAGACATTTAGAAACAGGAACAAGCTAACAGGAGAAGCAGAAAAGTGAACTTCTTGCAAAGTCTATGTGAGTGTTTCTATTATCAGAACTCAGTGTGAATGTCAGCACTTTTTACCTGTTTCCTGAGCTCAGATTACAGTTTGAAGAGGACACTTCTGTCACATAAAAGACGTCTAACTTGGACTCAATGCTCTGGAGAGTCCATACCTTTTCTCACCAGTTAACAGCTGTAGGAAAAAAAAGACATATTTGACATTTTGGTAATTACTGTCCACATGGAAACATCTGCTGCTCATCATGCTGGACAGAAAGGATTAGGTAGGCTCGTCTGTAATTATCCACACTAATTATTGGCATGATAATTACAGAATTATAGTTAATATAAATGTCAGAGCTCAGATAAATCTCTGCTTCCATCCACCACCAGTATTAGACATGTTATGTATCACACATGTAGAACATAATGTGGATGTTATTGAACCATATTTGCAACAAGTCCTCCAAATTAAAACACAAAATATGTTGTTTGTCCTAGAATGACACATAGAGACGTTTTCTGATTTGACGCCGTTAACAGCAGGACGGCATCATTTATCTTTCCAAAATCATTAACCTACGAGTCGCTGTTGAAAGCAAAATCTGTTCTAGAGATACTGAAATGAGCATGCTAACCAGCTAGCTCCGGCCCATCCTGTCTTATGATACCACTTGTACCTCAAGAGGCGATAGTGAGTCCTTGTATCAAGTATTTCCTTTTATTATTGTATATAACTTACTCTTTTTAATGGAGCTTCCCAGCAAAAAGTATTTCACACGATTGTACTTCTTGAAACATCTTGAATCTTGAATCTTGAGTCACAGTAGCGTCCAGTCTGCCATCAGTCATCATGTAGACAACTCATATTTTCGTTTCGTCCACCGACAGGAGGGTTTGTGGCGACTCCTGGAGACGGACCTTGCAATTAGCGGTTACCTGTCGCAACTCACATTCAGTCAGCACATCCCCAGGGCCGGGGTTCTGATCCCAGGGGAGCTTCTCCGTCTCCCCGCTGGATCAGCAAACTTTCTGTTGCAGCCGTTGACAGGTTAGACCCAGCACCAGCACCAGCCAGCTTTGACTCCGGCTAACTGAAGGTCCGTCTCCCAGAGCCGCCACAACTCCACCCCCCACCCCCCAACGAGGGGAATACGAAATGAAAATACAAGTTGTTTTCTCGTTTCTGCAACTGCAAAACTATCAAATTTATTAAACTATTTGTTTGGAGCATGTGGCCACATCTTACACATTGCACCTTTAAACTTTGGTTATGTTTAGGCACCAAAACAGCTCGGTTAGGTTCTGGGAAACATCGTGGTTTGGGTTAAAATGACTACTTCCTTAAGGTTAGGGGACCTTTGTCATCACAGTTACAATACTCAACACATTGTTAAGATTATGGAACGATTGTGGTCATAATTAAAAGAAACCAACATTGACTTGCCGTTTTAAATTGGTTGATTCAGAGCAGGAAAAGAAAAACGCAGTCACTGAATGTGGTTTGCAGAATTGCTTAAAATCAATGTTCTTGTAGCTGTAGGGTTGAAGGATCTTGTGAACCTCCATTTAGCTTCTTTTTATATATCTTTAAAGGTTATCTTTAATTACTTCTTTCACCTTTTGTCAGACAGGTGAACTAGACAGGAGAGATTGGGGTGAAGAAAGGAGGATGGAATAAGAAACTCAGGACATGTCGTCCAGAGGAGACCAGAACATCTCTTCTATATACGTCTTTTTCTATATCAGGAGAGTAAATTGGATTAACCTTTAATATCAGGCCGAAAAAAACAGTGCTTTTTTGGTTTGAATCTATACTGTCTCTTTCTTGTTTCTCTTTAATCTGGACTGTCTTATAAAATGAAAACTATTGTTAAAAACTTCTTCTTCATCTTCCTCCCCAGCCTCTCTGACCTGACACACCAGGAGCTCTGATGTCGAACTGGGAGTCTTAAAAAAACTGTGAAATAAACACAGAATCTGAAATTCAAATCACAAGTAGTGATGCAGAGTGTTGTCACCACCTTGAAAGGATTATACGGCACTAAATCGGTGCCCCATTTTCATATTTTTCATATGTAAATATTAACATTTACATTCAGGCAAGCAAGAAGGAAAAAATGGTCATAATAAATATATTATAAGCAGCTAAAACTATTTGGTAAAGGAAAGGCAAGAATTTATATATATATATATAACTTTTATGCAAACATTTGAAAAATATGTCCCCCTGGCAAACCTCATACCACAAAACAAAATAACTAATTTCAGTGAAAGTGAATGGTCTTTATTTTGCTGCCTGTAAAATAAAGTGATTTAAAACCTTTACAAAAAAAGTCTTTATGCGAAAAGCCCCCATTATGCGTCCACTGATTGGCTCCATTGATTCAGGAGTGATGTTGTTATTAACTGTGTTTCTTCCTCAACAACTTCCCTTTAAGCAGCCAAACATCAACACACACCACAAACAAAGATCTCAGGTGCAAATTTAACCAGCCCGTCACTGCTGTCAGCGTTCGATACCGCCGCACACAGCACCCTTTAGCGTCGCACCGGGCATTCCATTAACTACAATGTAAACCCATCCGCGTCAGCAGTAAACGCTCAGGGAAAGTCCTGTGGTGGTGATTGTACGCCGCTTTTCGTGTGTAATTTGTGCAGCACGGAAATGTCCGCAGTTAGGTTTACCAACCAACAGTTCAGGCAAGAAATACACTTAGTTAGGGTAAGAAAAAACGTCATGGTTGGGCTTAAAATATGTAAGTAAGCTACGTAAAACACGCACAGAAACAATTATGGACACGTCACAAACATCAATAAAAAAACACGTGACAAATGTCACTAACGTAACTTACAAAACAAAACACCGGTCCACAACGATCTCCAACACGGGTCTCCTGGTTAAAAATCCAGTGTTTGTTGGACCCATACACCTCCCCAACCCAACCCATACACCTCCCCAACCCATACATCTCCCCAAACCATACACCTCCCCCAACCCAACCCAACCCAACCCAACCACCTCCCCAACCCAAACCAACCCAACCCAACCCATCCATCCCACAAACTATTTCTTGTTTTACAGTTATGATGTTTGTCTTCCTTTCTTAGTAGAACATTTTTGCAGCATCATTTCACAACATTTTGTGAGACCTGCAGACTGGTGTCCTGTGGAAGAAAAAAAAATCAATTCTCACAATGTTTTTCGGAATAATATAAATCATAGGCTCTGAAAGATATATGAAAAAACCCCTCAGTAAAAAGCTTCAGAGTATGGAGAGGAATGTAACTGGAAAGTTTGGTGGATGAAAGTGCTACTGAAGTGGAGATTTCAGGCTCAGAGTCGGAGAGAGAAGTTTTCTGAAATGTTGTTTAAATATGCAAATGAGTCATTATCTAATGATAACTTTTGGTGAAAAAAAACGTGTATTTTGGATGTTTTCTTTCCAATTGTCTGAAAGAATTATTAGTGTTATGGAAGCAAAACAGCCCAAAATCTCTAAATTGACCCAGTGCATGAAGAAACAGTGTTTTTGTCTGTAGTGTTTCACATTAATTATATTAAATAGAAGCAGCAGAGTCTACTTGTGAACCCTGGTGACATCTTGCTGATGTCAACGAGCTGCAATCAGTTCATCACAGAGTTATTATACTGGTTCAAAGGACAAAAGAGGTAAAACTCTTAAAAATATCATATCTTGTGTAGAAGAACTGTGTGTTTTTTCTTCGTTCTTATCCTGTTACTCAACCTCAGATATATCTTGTGACCTCTTGGAGAAGTCCTGACCCCCCATGTCGGGTCATTGGGTCAGTTATGCATCACATTATAATAACATCAGACCAAACATCAGCTATTTTCCATGGATTTTACGGTCCAATTATTGCAGTGCCATGGGGGTTTTATATAACATAATTTGCTGAATTATATATCATGATCTTTGTGATGAAAGAAACATTATTTATTTGAGAAATGTTTGAAAATGACAATCTCCTCATAGAGATGAAGCCTGGTGACTATTTCCAGCCTGTTGGTATCTTTTCCTTCCATGTGACCTGCCTTGTCACTTCGTGTTGCCACGTTATGGCGGTGAAAAGCCTGGAATAGTTCAGGCTTTATTGATTTTTTTTTTCCTCCCCATCTTGAGCAGCAAGCAACGACTTTGTATCTCCTCCTGACAATTACAGAAACTTCAGATTGCAATATTGATTTGAGTCCCAGTAGCCGCAGCAGAGCTCAGGTGCATTTAAGATGCTACAAAGATTTAATGATTCATCTGTTTGTTACGTAACAAGAAAGTAATTGAGCCTGTTGTCTAACAATCATTTGTGCTGGTAGACACTGATGACACACTGTAAACAATTGCTGTGAATTTACAGCAGAATTTCAACAGTATTAACCTGTTATTGCTAAAAACAGTGCTTTACTGTTAATACAAGAGAAAATCTGTTAAATTATGCTCATAGGCCGTTTTTTAACTGAACTATAATGTATTCTTAAAAAACAGCACTTTACTGCTGATCAACTGTCTAAAGTATCATGAATCACTGAATCAGCTCCTGGTGCCGACTTCTGCTAACGATTTGAGTTGACATGGTGGATTTATCCAACTGTAAAATCAACATAAACATACAACTATTGATTGTTATTAACAGTCAGTTGATCCACCAGACTGAAATATCTCAGATAGATTGCCTTCATATTTTGAAGGCTGAATTCTTCTGACTTTGGGGATCCCCTGACTTTTCATCTTTACTGAAATATCTCAAACACTTTTGGATGAATTGCCATGAAATGTCGTACTAATATCGATGGCTCCCAGACAATGGCTGTGTTAGAAATTGCACTAACCTACTAACACACTAAGTATGACGTAAAATTGAATATGTAGTGCGTTCCGAATGCTGAGTATGTGGATTCTGTGTATGTGCAAAATGCCCAGATGTATATTACATTAGCAAGAATTACTTACAGAATCAACCGCCCCAAAATGCATTGCGGCTCTTCAGACTGTGCAATGGCGGACTGCGAGGCAGACAGTTTGAATAATTAATCGTTGGACGACGTAATTACGAATGATGGAAAAATTTTCAGATCTTTTTTTTCGGACATTTTTTCAGACTTTTTTTTCGGGCATTTTTCAGATTTTTTTTTTTGACTTTTTTTGTCCGACATTTTTCAGATCTTTTTTTTCAGACTTTTTTTGTCCGACATTTTTCAGATCTTTTTTTCTGACGTTTTTTCAGACTTTTTTTTCAGACTTTTTTTTAGATCTTTTTTTTCGGATCTTTTTTTTCGTACATTTTTTTCAGACTTTTTTTCTGGCATTTTTCAGATCTTTTTTTTCGGACATTTTTTCAGACTTTTTTTTCAGACATTTTTTCAGACTTTTTTTCGGGCTTTTTTCAGATCTTTTTTTACGGACATTTTTTAGATTTTTTTTTAAGGACATTTTTTCAGACTTTTTTTCGGGCTTTTTTCATATGTTTTTTTTCGGGTTTTTTTCGGACATTTTTTCAGACATTTTTTCAGACTATTTTCTGGCATTTTTCAGATCTTTTTTTCGGAAATATTTTCAGACTTTTTTCCAGAAATTTTTCAGATTTTTTTTATGGAAATTTTTTCAGACTTTTTTTCGGGCATTTTTCAGATGGTTTTTTTCAGACTTCTTTTGTCCGACATTTTTCAGACTTTTTTTACGGACATTTTTCAGACTTTTTTTGTCCGACATTTTTCAGATCTTTTTTTCAGACTTTTTTTGTCCGACATTTTTCAGATCTTTTTTTCGGAAATTTTTTCAGACTTTTTTTTCGGGCATTTTTCAGATTTTTTTTTTTTGACTTTTTTTGTCCGACATTTTTCAGATCTTTTTTTCAGACTTTTTTTGTCCGACATTTTTCAGATCTTTTTTTCGGAAATTTTTTCAGACTTTTTTTTCGGGCATTTTTCAGATTTTTTTTTTTTGACTTTTTTTGTCCGACATTTTTCAGATCTTTTTTTCAGACTTTTTTTGTCCGACATTTTTCAGATCTTTTTTTCGGAAATTTTTTCAGACTTTTTTTTCGGATATTTTTCAGACCTTTTTTTTCAGACTTTTTTTGTCCGACATTTTTTGTCCGACATTTTTCAGATCTTTTTTTCTGACGTTTTCTCAGACTTTTTTTTCAGACATTTTTTCAGATCTTTTTTTTCGGATCTTTTTTTCAGACTTTTTTTCTGGCATTTTTCAGATCTTTTTTTTCAGACTTCTTTTGTCCGACATTTTTCAGATGTTTTTTTACGGACATTTTTCAGACTTTTTTTACGGGCATTTTTCATATGTTTTTTTTTCGGACATTTTTCAGACTTTTTTTTCAGACATTTTTCAGATCTTTTTTTTCGGATCTTTTTTTACGGACATTTTTCAGATCTTTTTTTTCGGATCTTTTTTTCCGGACATTTTTCAGATCTTTTTTTCAGAAATTTTTTCAGACTTTTTTCGGGCATTTTTCAGATGGGTTTTTTTCGGACATAATTTCAGACTTTTTTTTCGGGCATTTTTCAGATTTTTTTTTTTTACTTTTTTTGGCCGACATTTTTCAGATCTTTTTTTCTGACGTTTTTTCAGACTTTTTTTTCAGACATTTTTTCAGATCTTTTTTTTCGGATCTTTTTTTCAGACTTTTTTTCTGGCATTTTTCAGATCTTTTTTTTCAGACTTCTTTTGTCCGACATTTTTCAGATGTTTTTTTACGGACATTTTTCAGACTTTTTTTACGGGCATTTTTCATATGTTTTTTTTTCGGACATTTTTCAGACTTTTTTTTCAGACATTTTTCAGATCTTTTTTTTCGGATCTTTTTTTACGGACATTTTTCAGATCTTTTTTTTCGGATCTTTTTTTTCGGACATTTTTCAGATCTTTTTTTCAGAAATTTTTTCAGACTTTTTTCGGGCATTTTTCAGATGGGTTTTTTTCGGACATAATTTCAGACTTTTTTTTCGGGCATTTTTCAGATTTTTTTTTTTTACTTTTTTTGTCCGACATTTTTCAGATCTTTTTTTCAGACTTTTTTTGTCCGACATTTTTCAGATCTTTTTTTCGGAAATTTTTTCAGACTTTTTTTTCAGGCATTTTTCAGATTTTTTTTTTTTTACTTTTTTTGTCCGACATTTTTCAGATCTTTTTTCAGACTTTTTTTGTCCGACATTTTTCAGATCTTTTTTTCGGAAATTTTTTCAGACTTTTTTTCTGACTTTTTTTTTCGACATTTTTTGTCCGACATTTTTCAGATCTTTTTTTCTGACATTTTTTCAGACTTTTTTTTCAGACATTTTTTCAGATCTTTTTTTTCGGATCTTTTTTTCAGACTTTTTTTCTGGCATTTTTCAGATCTTTTTTTTCAGACATTTTTTCAGACTTTTTTTTCAGACTTTTTTTCGGGCATTTTTCAGATGGTTTTTTTTCGGACATTTTTTCAGACTTTTTTTTCGGGCATTTTTCAGATTTTTTTTTTGACTTTTTTTGTCCGACATTTTTCCGATCTTTTTTTCGGAAATTTTTTCAGACTTTTTTTTCGGACATTTTTCAGACCTTTTTTTTCAGACTTTTTTTGTCCAACATTTTTCAGATCTTTTTTTCTGACGTTTTTTCAGACTTTTTTTTCGGACTTTTTTTCAGATCTTTTTTTTCGGATCTTTTTTTTCGGACATTTTTTCAGGCTTTTTTTTCAGACATTTTTTCTGGCATTTTTCAGATTTTTTTTTTCGTACATTTTTTCAGACTTTTTTTCGGGCTTTTTTCAGATCTTTTTTTACGGACATTTTTTAAATCTTTTTTTCGGAAATATTTTCAGACTTTTTTCCAGACATTTTTCAGATCTTTTTTTACGGACATTTTTTCAGACTTTTTTTCGGGCATTTTTTCAGATCTTTTTTTTCGGATCTTTTTTTTCGGATCTTTTTTTTCAGACATTTTTTCAGATCTTTTTTTTCTGACATTTTTTCAGGCTTTTTTTTCAGACATTTTTTCAGACTTTTTTTCGGGCTTTTTTCAGATTTTTTTTTACGGACATTTTTTCAGATCTTTTTTTTCGGACATTTTTTCAGACTTTTTTTTCAGACTTTTTTTCAGAATTTTTTTCGGGCTTTTTTCAGATCTTTTTTTACGGACATTTTTTCAGACTTTTTTTCGGGCTTTTTCAGATCTTTTTTTCGGAAATATTTTCAGACTTTTTTTTCCAGACATTTTTCAGATCTTTTTTTACGGACATTTTTTCAGACTTTTTTTCGGGCTTTTTCAGATCTTTTTTTCGGAAATATTTTCAGACTTTTTTTCCAGACATTAACACATAACACATAAATGTGTTATTTTAATTTATTAATTTAAATGTAATTTAAATTGTGTTTATTTTTTATGATTTATGACTAGAACAACTTGTCACACAGTGCTGAGCTGCATCTCAAATTAATCAGCTTTCAGATGATGCACACCACTTCTATGTGACATCTACTGTTGACCTGCTATCTCCCCCTAAAGACCCCCTGGACCCCCCTAAAAAAGACAAAAAAATGGGTCTCTTGGGGGTCTCAGAGTGCTGCAGGAATGAGTCCTAAAACACGGAAGTGAGTTAGCATTTTTTACACCTCCGGTTCCCTTGAAGTCTCTCAAAGTCAACGGGATATTTGAATGGACGTTTGGTTAGATGCCTGAAATAAACATTTTGTTCTACGACGTAAAATACGTCAGTAAATATCCTACTATAATATCCTATTATTTAAGATAAACACAAAAACGTTCTAATGCCAGTGTGCTCCATTAAACAATAGATGATGTGTGTGTTCCTGTTGGGGTGTCGTTGTGTACACACACACATGCAGAGATGAAAGAAATTCTTCTCATTGCTGCAAAAAAGCTGTCAGCGGACTGTTTCTCTACACTGCAATTACAGCAGCGGGAACAGCGTGCATTATTTAAGGATATCTGTAAGCCGTGTAGGCAGACAGGAGCAGAAGGTCCCGAACCCACAACCCTTAATTACCTCACAGTGACGCACGAGAGCGCCGCTGAAGGATGCTGGGTTGACAGAGTGAACTTGTCCAAGTATATGTTATTTACCGATCCAGTGAACCCGGAGCTGCGCCTTTATCCTGAGGGTTCAGACGGAAAAGGGCGGAGTGAGGTTCCTCCAGAAACGTTTATTATTCGGAGCAACGACATTATTATTTCTTATTTCTTTGATATTCTGCTCTTTTCTTTCAGTTCATAAAGGTTTAAATATTAATCCCAGTGGGGTAAGATCAAAGCTGCTTCATCATCCCTTTAACACGCTTGAAATGTTCTGCAACATGACGGGCAGTTTAAAACCGGACTTGTGCAGCCCACGCTGGAAACATCCTGTGTCTTCAGTGTAGTGGTGCAGCCTTCAAGGGGCTTAGCATTATGATTTAATGGAAGCAACTTTTGCATTAATCATCTCCTCCACCCACACAGGTTTGAAACAGATGCTTTTTACACGTGTTAATGATGCAGATTGTGTCAAACACACCAGGAGAAGGTTAAAGAGGGAGTATAAAGAGTCTAGATGTGACAGATCAAGTGAAGGGATTCATTGTGACAGCTGGCAATCAGCAGCTGCTTGAGCGCATAAATTGTGCTGAAGGCGGAGTTGTTTCTGCAAAGCTGGCTAAGAGCAAATAAAAAAAAAAAAAGAGGTGAGAAAATGTTTTGGGGCATGTTATGAAGTCTAAATTTGAGATTTCATTTTAGGATGACCTGACTCTGTTCGGACTGGAAGCCTGATGTGTTCTCTCACTCAGGTCTAATTGGGCGTCTTGTTGTTACTGTTCAAGGTCACTGATACAGAAAAACGTCCGCTTGTCTGTCAGTCGGTAAATCAGTCAGATAATTATTATGAGCGTGGTGTGAACAGAGACGCCGGCTCCTGCTGCGTTAAACACACCTTGTTACACCTGGACGCACCGCTGATTGACTCTTGGAGGCTCTGATTGATCTGCAATCATCATCATCATCAACGTCACAGGTAGCTGTTGGTAGTTGTACACTCAGACCTTTTTTTATCAATAAACTTGCCTTAAGACCGACTTTACTGTCTTTCAGAGGCTGTAGCAGGTTCAGTTTTAGATCCATTGGTACCAACCTTGTCATGCTAGCTTGTCGGGAAGATTGATAAATAACGCTCCAAAGTTGGGCTAAATTTTGGTGAGGAAAAACTGACATGGCCATTTTCAAAGGGGTCCCTTGACCTCTGACCTCAAGATATGTGAATGTAAATGTAAATGGGTTCTATAGGTACCCACGAGTCTCCCCTTTACAGACATGCCCACTTTATGATAATCACATGCAGTTTTTTGAATGCAGTATAAATGTGTTATTTTCTAAAATGGTGTATTTGAATATTTCTGCATCCTGGGGTCCCTAAACAGTCTTGGAATTACATAAATTGGGTATCACTGTAAAGCTGGGACTCTTGTGGATCCACTGAGCCCAACTGTATTCATGTGTGATGATGTTAGTCCCCATAGGAGACATTTCATTGTGGTGAGACCATTTTTTTTAATGTAAAATGACCTGTGGTGACCTCTAGGATATCACAGCCTCATGAAACTTTACAGCCACAAACTACAGACCTAGAGACATTCAGAGGATTGATTGCTTTCCTAGCTAGATTGACAATAAGGGGGTTTCTGAGCAGTTTACACAACAGAAGTGCTCGCCATCCAATCGCCAAAAACATGGAATTCTTGCAGGAATCTCCAAATGTCAAAAAGTTTTTGATCCCAAATCTCAGCATGGCTTTTTCTATGGTGTTCCTCAAGGTCTTGGTGTCTTAATGTGGTATTTTAGAGGGATTATTGATCATTTTCATCAATTCTCTAGTGTAAAAAAATGGTTAAATTTAGCACCAAATCTGTGTAACAAATGGTACAAACCCCAAAAATTGCTGCAACAACTTATGATTCATAATAGAGCATGGGGATGACCATCATATACTTCTATCATCATGTTCTAAACCCTCATACACTTTTACAATTCATTTTAAATAACTTATTCATTTATTAATTCATATTTATTTCTGATTTATGACTAGAACAACTGACATACAATGCTGAGCTGCATCTCAGCTTTCAGATGATGTACACCACTTCTATATGGTCTATACTGTTGACCTGCTATCTCCCACTAAAGACCCTCTGTACCCTCTAAAAAGACAAAAACGGGTCTATTGTGGGTCTCAGAGGGTTAAAGATAAGATAACCTGTTACCATTTTCTAATAAGGCATCCTTTATGAAGGGCTTACAGTATAAACTCTCCTGCAACTTGCTTAGATGGCGTCGGATCGGTTCAAACAAAGTGGATCTGGGGAATTAAGAGTTGACTTGCTGAATGAATAGTTAATGTTAGTTGATGCAGGAAATGAAGGGAAAGGAATTGAGTTGAGTTGCTTGTCTTTTTTGATTTTGTCAAGTTGAGTCTAAAGTCATAAATTTTGCAGAGATCCTAAGATGATCGTATTAGTTCTTTGTCAAGAAGTGTTTCTGTTACAGTACATTCATGCACCTGATATGTCCGACTACAGCAGACGTCCTCTGGGAGCAGTTTACTGAAGGAAAAAGTCACTTAGCTAATTGAACGTGGCCAAAACTATACAGTATATGTTGCTCAGGTTGAGAGGGAGGAAGATCCACACAGATGGCAGCTACATCGATGAGTCACTCGGCCATGAAATTAGATGTGACAGCGAGCGGCGGAGTCAAAGTCAGAGAGCCGTAAAGACATGACTTCATATCACACACACACACACACACACACACACACACACCAACCAATACAGTAATGATGCTCATTAATCATAGTCTTATTTCACACAGATAACTCGTGAGACTCGAGATGCAGCAATTATTGATGAGTCACCGCAGGAATTAACACCCGACCCCGGCGGTTCTTCGCTGCCGGAGCCGGCTGCTACGCCATCTGATGACCAATCAAAAACCAGCAAAACATACTGGTGTGTGTGTGTGAGAGAGAGATATATAGAATAGCTCTGACGTAGTCCTCTTATGTCACCTCATCTTCCTTCCTTCCCTCCTCCTCAACTCTCCATGTGAGGTGTTTTCCGGAAAGGCTCTTTGCTAACAAGACAGCTCAGCGGCAGTCGTATTTGTTGGTGTTGGTTGATGTGTTGGTGTGTATTGGTGTAATTAAGGCTGGACTCTGCAGATGGATGCTTCACTGAATGGAGGTTCCCCCCCTCCGTCAGTCTGCCCTTTGCTTTACTTCACTCTCTACTCTGACCTTGACATAAAACTCCCAATTTACTGCAAACAAGATACCAAACTTCTTCCAGGAAAACAAAAACAAAGGGTAGACCAGGGACTAATTATGCAGATAATAATATTTGCAGTTAAATAGATTGCAGTGGGCTGACTTCCGCGTAAAGGAGACCGACTTGCGGTAATTCACGGACTCTCGAGGCACATAGAAAAAGTAAATGAATCAAATTGAACAACTTAATGCTTCATCCACACACTCTTGTCACAGCGTAAGCTCTGTAATCAGTGTAGCATCAAAACATGGTGGAATAAGCAAGATAGCTGGAGTGAATATTCATCTGTAAAACACATTTGGTTTCCCTTTTTATGTCTGTGAAGAAAACAATAAAAATCATAATTGAAAAACAGTAAAAATCTCATTACACCTCCTTCTCTTATTTTCTCTCCGTTATGTGGCCTGATTGGACACGAGTTCAGAAAACACCTCCGTCCTTCACAAGCTGAAAGGAAGCAGGTTATTTTTAGCCTTGGAGACATTTTTTTAGAGATATGAGACCACGATATGAGGTTTTTATCTGATAGAGAAATGGGTGGAGGGGAGGCCATCAGGGACCAAAATAAAACAACATTTTAAAAGACAGAAGAAGAAGAAACGAGAGCGCCGCACTTTATATTCAACATGGGAGAAACATGCACATCGCTGCAGATTCACACACATGTACACACTCCTTGATTAGATTCCTCTTGAACTAATCGCTATCGGAGATATCGGAAAAAAAGATCATTAATTTACAGAGTATAATAAATGTACAGGGCACACAGGGCGGCGTTTTACCTGATTAACCTGATTCATTTTCTGGAAACTAAATGAAAAACCTGAATAAATGATGATTCTATACAGGATACAGTGGAGCATTGGTTCACTCACTATGAAAATGATGAAAAAGCTGTTTACTTCAAGTTTATTTTTTGAAGTAACTTAACTAAAGTTATATTTCCCAAGTATACTTTGTGTAGTAAGTACAATAATATGAATGTACTAATAGTATACTTATAAGCGTACTACTTCAATACTTCTTGGGTCTAAGTTAGCCCACTTTTTAGTTTATAAAAGAATACTTTTAAGTATACTCTTGGTAAACTGTTAATAGTTTTTTATACTGCAAGTATACTAGTATATACTTGTAGCCCACTTTATATGAAAGTGCACATTAATGTATATTCAGTAAACTACTTACATAGTTTTTATACTTCAAGTATACTAACGTAAGTATACTAATAGCACGCTTGAATAAACTTCCTTTTGGTAACGGTGGAAATGATGTGACTCATATTTATCTTATTTAACCAGGACGTCCCTCGAGATTAAAATCTCTTTTTCGAGGGAGACCTGGCCGAGATAGCACGCCATTACAACGACACAAACATGATCAAATAAAGCTTTTCAAAAACAGAGAAGTGCTTTGGTCTACACAGTCTCCAGACTCTCCTGTGGGAGATTTTGGAGCGTGTTCGACGGCGCTCGCCACCGCCAACATCAAAACACCAAATATGGAAGAATGCAGCTCAGCCCTCCGGTGGAGTTCAGACACTTTGAGAATCTAAGACAAGGAGTTTGAAGCTGTTTGAAATATTGTTGTTTAATGTTTTTAATTAGTCTCCCATCTGTATCTGACATAACAGAACAGATTATTTTTATCGTGATGGATTTTGATAAAATGCTGTGGAAGACTAGAAAGCACCGAGACAAAACACAACTGCTCCAAGGCTGCAAACATCACCAAAACTTGTTATTTTAATAACCGGAAATGTTCTGATGAGGATCAGTATCTCTAAATCTGAGGCCATGGTTCTCAGCAGGAAACCGATGTATTGCCTACTCCAGGTAGGGATTGAGTCCTTACCCCAAGTGAAGGAGTTCAAGTACCTCGGGGTCTTGTTCGCGAGTGAGGGGACGATGGAACGTGAGATTGGCCGGAGAATCGGAGCAGCGGGGGGCCGTATTGCATTCGCTTTACCGCACCGTTGTGACGAAAAGAGAGCTGAGCCGGAAAGCAAAGCTCTCGATCTACCGGTCAATCTTCGTTCCTACTCTCACCTATGGTCATGAGGGCTGTAGGTCATGACCGAAAGAACTAGATCGTGGGTACAAGTGGCCGAAATGGGTTTCCTCAGGAAGGTGGCTGGCGTCTCCCTTCGAGATAGGGTGAGAAGCTCAGTCATCCGTGAGGGACTCGGAGTAGAGCCACTGCTCCTTTGCGTCGAAAGGAGCCAGCTGAGGTGGTTCGGGCATCTAGTACGGATGCCCCCTGGACGCCTCCCTTGGGAGGTGTTCCAGGCACGACCAGCTGGGAGGAGGCCACGGGGAAGACCCAGGACTAGGTGGAGAGATTATATCTCCACACTGGCCTGGGAAAGGGAAGTTTGGGATTCCCTACTGGAGCTGTTGCCCCCGCGACCCGACCCCGGAGAAGCGGTTGAAGATGGATGGATGGTTTTGAAATGTTTGATCTGCACCTGGATCCAGATGTGTTGATGCATACTGTATGTTGTGCAGCCCAAAATCACAAATTTACCTAAAAGTCCTTTACAATCTGTACAGCATACGACTCCCTCTGTAACTGTCTCAGCGACATGTTTCATTGAGATGTCATCAAGTCATGATTGTTTGAGTTCATATAATCTTTGATGTTGTAAAGAATACAGACAAAAATAACAGTACAATTACACCATGGATAAAAACAGTAAACTAACCGTACAGTTTATGAGGAAGATGGATCTGGCACGATGTCGAGCATCTTCCGGGGTGATGAGTGATTGCAGACCAAAAAAATGTTCAGATATCTTTAAATGAATTTCTTCGATTGACGTACACAACACTGTTGTTCTGAAGCCGCCTCCTCAGCTCAGCGTCATGTCCCGACCCAACACATCTGTTATTGCTGTTTTTCCTTCCTGCTGTTTGGTGTCAACAGTAAATAATATTCACCATCAGCAGAGCAACAGGTGGGCTGCACCTGCTGCCAGGAGATAAGTGAATCTGGTTAGAGACACACTGAATACCCAAGTGGGCAAAAAACAACAAATATCTATTCAACCATCACGGGTTATGGAATAAACATTTGTTTCAGGGATGTATGACGATATCGGCACGTCATCGGTATCGGCAGATAAAGGCTTGATATGACCGGCCTATAAGATGACGTGTATGCCTATATGCCCCTTTGACGCCCATGCACTTATGTTCATATGACCCCTGTGGACGGAGATTAGATTGTTTTGCAACTTGTGAAACAGGCTGTGACCCGGGTTGTTTCACTTTTGTTTGAACATGTTACATAAAAATTAGGGCTGTCAAATTTAACGTGATAATAACGCATTTGTTTTAACGCCACTAATTTCTTTTACGCATTAATGCAACTTGTGATCAGAGGTCGTAGCGGGCTCAGTTTTAAAGCTAGAGTGCAGATACTGGTATCATATGAAATCGAGAGAGGCTAAATAACGCTCCAAACTCACGCTAATGTTGGCAAGGAAAAACGTGCATCGCCATTTTCAAAGGGGTCCCTTGACCTCTGACCTCCAGATCAGTGAATGTAAATGGGTTCTATGGGTACCCACGAGTCTCCCCTTTACAGACATGCCCACTTTATGATAATCACATGCAGTTTGGGGCAAGTCATAGTCAAGTCAGCACACTGACACACTGACAGCTGTTGTTGCCTGTTGGGCTGCAGTTTGCCATGTTATGATTTGAGCATATTGTTTTATGCTAAATGCAGTACCTGTGAGGGTTTCTGGACAATATCTGTCATTGATTTGTGTTGATAATTGAGTAAGGGATGATGTACAGTGAAGCCGGTCATTGTTGTGAAAGAATCCCCGAGAGGGCGATGCTGCAACCCGACGCAAAGCCCTCGGGGATTCTTTCACAACAATGACTAGCTGTACATTATCCTGCTTATTACATAACTACTTACTGAAGAAATCAATATTTTGACACAAAATCGGTCCTCCAGAGTCCGACATCAGAACTGCGCCCATAGCAACGGTCTGCTATACATAGCAACAGTCTGCTTTACATACGGTCTGTTAAACAGAAATTACAGACCGCAGAATGCCGTGATTGACCAATCAGAATCAAGTACACAGCCATGTAATAATTTCCAATAATAAATATATACATACATTTGCATAAAGCAGCATATTTGTCCACTCCCATGTTGATAAGAGTATTAAATACTTGACAATTCTCCCTTTAAGGTTAATTTTGAACAGATAAAAATGTGTGATTTATTTGTGATTAATCACGATTAAGTATGGACAATCATGCGATTAATCGCAATTAAATATTTTAATCGATTGACAGCCCTACTATATATTATATATAGTATCGTAGTATCACAGTAAGAAGCCCTGGGTTTGAAGTTTTCATATTATTTCCGTGCCTGCGTGAGTTTGTTCTGGGTTCATGCAGGTTAGGTTACATGGAACCTTTGGAAAATTGTCTTTTTTTGCTAATAAATCTCCTGCTGGGTCCAGTACTCAAAGTTTCTCGTATGTGCATACTTCTTTTTCTTCCAGATAAATGGAAACTCTTGGATTGCCTGTAGCTGTAAATGTGAATATCATCATGATTTTCTTTTTGTAAAGGTGTAAAAGCGGGCTCTAGTTCCTCTACGTGTCTCTCTGAATGTTAATAAGAACTTGAATGAATCATGTTTCCTCAGGGTATCCAGACAGTTAGAATCAATCTCTTTTATTTGGGTATTTTTGGATAACTAAAGCTGCTGTTAAACTGGAAACCGTCCTCATGATTTACAGCTTGATTACAGTTACAGCTGATGAGCACAGTGAACAAACAGCAGTAAACTGAGCCCTTATGTTCCCACCGCTTTCCAACACAACGTGACGGCCTTGTCTGTTTGTTCCACCTGTTTGTAACTCTGAGCTTTCTGTGATTATATTTCAAATTACATTAATTTGAGAGTTGAATCAGCCAACTCTAATATGTTCTGCTCAGCGGTTGTTATTCATGCTCGAGGGTACACAATCTGAGCCAAGTCACCTAATGTCCTCAACACCGAAACCTCCAGAGAATCCAATCAGAGCTCGAGGTGTCCTCCATGCTCCTGCAGGACTCTCAGGGATATCGTACAAAGACTAATGAAGTCGTGGTGGTGAATGAAATAAGCTGCTTGTTGTGAATGAAATGTTGAAATTGGCGTCTCAGTCATTAAAAAGTGTGGAGAGAGAGAAACATGAGTCATGCAGCAGCCTTGAGCACAATCAAAGCTTCCTGCTCCTCCGTCGTCTCTCTCCGTCAGTGCTGACGGACCCGAAACAGGCGGCTCTGAAGCAGCGATCAATGCAGTGAGCCGGGATAAGTCCAGCACAGGATTAACAATACAATATCTGCTGCTGCAGCAGTCATTTGTCCGTCCACAGCCTATTGTGTGTGTGTGTGTGTGTGTGTGTGTGTGTGTGTGTGTGAACATCCATCCTTTGCATTGTTACAGTGGTTGTATAAGAGTTAAAATTATATCATATCGTGGCTGCTGTGTATATGACGGGTGAGTTAAAGGAGCAGTGTGTAGCATTTACATTTATATCTATTGGTAGAAATGGAATATAATATTTATAAGTATGTTTTCCTCAGTGTATAATCACCTGAAAATAGGAATCGTGTTTTCGTTACCTTAGTATGAGATGTTTAGAGAACCAACCTGGTCTCACAGGAAAGCGTATAAATACCACGACATTACACGGACATTCCTCGTGTCAATTGTACGCCACACAAACGTCCGCAGTTAGGTTTAGGCAAGAAAATCACTTAGTTAGGGTAAAGGGGAAACATCATGGTTGGACTTAAAATAAGTAAGTAAACTAAGTAAAACATGTTAGGAAACAACGTAACACAACTACAGAAAACCTGTGACAAATATCAATAAAAAAACATGTGACAAATGTCAATAACATAATAACAAAACTCTGGTAAATGTTACATTGCAGTCAGTACAGGATACATGACGTACAAATGACACGTGGAAATCAAGAAAGGCGTACTTATAGGACGCAAAATGCCTTGCACATTATCGTGGCATTTATACGCCTTTTCGCGCAAACGGTTGCCAGAACGGACAAACTGGCTGACAAACACTGGCTCCAGATAGGGGCATTCACGTTTTCACGTTGGCAATTGTAGTTCTTCTGCACGCTTGACACACTGGAGAAGTTTCAGTTAGCCTACTCGCACATTGTAAGTGAAACAACACTGTATCAAACAACAAATCTGTTTAAATGGCTGCACCCGTTTCAGCTCATTAATTGGGGGTTATCAGTCGTTATAAGCACCATAGGTGTGGGTCAGTTGGGGTCTGCTGCACCTACTACGATGTAAAAGTGAAAGTGAAACTTAAAGCAACACATTCTAACACATAAAACTGCATGAAACCGTTTTGAACACAAACAAAACAGCTTCTTTAGGTTTAGAAAACAAATCCACTTAGTTATAAGTTTGAAAAGTGAAGCTTAGGGTTGTGAACACAAGGACAACTACACATTGTTGGTTTCACAGTCTCCTGGGGGAAAGTAGTGTTTGAGTTTCATGCTGTCTAAAGGCCCAGACACACCAACCCGACGTCAAAGGACTAGCGTTGACGAAGGCCGACTGTTTAGTCGCATCACGTCGCCTTTGTCTTTGCCAAAAAGTTGCACTCAAACACACCACAAAGACTACAGCCGACGGCCAGTTAGCACGTACGTTCTGCACCTGCGTGAGAAGAAATAACTCTCCACACCAGCAGGCGGCGGTAGTCTGTAATCAACATTCAAAAAGGGAAACAGGAAGACCCAGGACGGTGGATATACGAGCCGTTGTTATGATACGTACGTGAAATGAAATGGTGTTTGCTGACCATTTTCACACCACTCTCACTCATCACTTAGCTTCATTCCAGATGTTCATGTCGCTGTGAAAATATCTGGAATGATCAGATGAGATGAAGATCAAAAATGAGAAGATCCTTCTGTATTTTTCCTCTTGATTTTAATCGTTGGCTTGCTTTCCTCATTTCAGTTTCTCTTCTTGTGCACTGATTGGTTTAAGCTGAACAGCCAATCAGAGTGATGTCTCTCACCGACGGGCTGAATTGGCCGAAAAACCTCCGACACGAGCAGACCAGAGCTGACGGTGCGGGACACACCGCAAAAAACTAGATCGACAGACGCTCACCGACATGCCCAAACTGTCCGACGGCCGACCGTCGGCGTGGTGTGTCAGAGCCTTAAACTACAGCGCCTGACTTCTGCCTTTGCTCCTGTCGTAATTAGTAACAGTCATTAGAGTTCGCTGTCGTCTTCTTTTATTCCTTCTTTTGGTGATCGCCCACGTGAATCGATGATAAAACCTACTAGTGGGTGTAGCAGGCCCCTTCTGACTCACATCTATGAGGCTGATAACCCCTGGTAATGCCCATTTAATGACCTGACAACAGTCTAACCGGCTGAAAAATGTGAGCCTTCTTACTGGTGTTTGTCACTAATGAGATGACCTGCTGCACAAATGACTTCACCGTTTCCCTTTCAATAACAGCTTGACTACCTCTGGTAATAAAAAAAAATCAGTTCGTCCATTTGTCCCTCAGTCCCCGCACATATTCTAAAAGTCAAAACAACTTTCAAAGTGATAAACCTGACTTTTTATACGGGTGGGAGGTTCATCGCTGTTTTGAAAGAATAACAAGGGCGTTGAACGCCAGCGCTGGTTGGTTTTCTTGATCATTTACAGCAGAAAAGACTCACTGAGTCACCATGCTTACATGCAGGAGACGCTGCAAATGCCATTCTGAGGTAAAATAATGGAAGAGTATTAAAGTAATACAAGTTACTGCTGGAATACTAAACAAAGCAATGTCACTGAAGCACATCATTGCTCTTATTTAAAGGTGAATTGATCCTTCAGGCTGCAACGGTTTCATATGCAGACACCAAAATATAATCAGCTGATTGTTAATGCTCATTCATAGAAATGATTTAAACCCTCCATCCAAGGGGGGTGCATGTGTGTGCCCATGTAAATGATATAACTATATATTTTGGGTTTATTTTGGGTCTAAGTGTACTTGATGGGTTTGTCTGTAAAGCTCATCTACTTAAAAGTTGTTTTATAGACTGTTGTAATTACAAACAGTGGATTGCATATATGAAAACAGCCTTGAAAAAAAGGAAAAAATAATGTATAATAAACCCTCCTACCAAGTAATCCAATTACTTTTATCAGTAACGACCCCTGCTGTTGTTGTTGACTTTTTGAGGCACATTTTGCCCAGCAATTCAGAAATGCATGCATTTAAGATTTACTTCTGTTATGTGCATATTTGACATTTTATCTCATCGATTTGTGTCATTTTAAACAAAATATGCACCTGTTATTGCATTTAATTAAAGTATTTATTCAGGCTGCAAGATTTCCAATCTAAAATTATACTCAACAGTTCCATATGCAGACACCAAAATATAATCATCTGATTGTTAATGCTTATATTCATAGAAATGATTTAAACCCTCCATCCTCCATGCAAGTAACAAGTAATCCATTACTTGTATCAGTAACGACCCCTTGCTGTTGTTGTTGACTTTTTGAGGCACATTTTTGCCCAGCAACTTTTGCAGGATGACTCACCCAAGCTGCAGCTGTTACGCATGACAAAAAGAAAAAAAGAAAAAAGTGAAAGGATTAAGGTGGAGCGAGCTGATGGCAGGAGTCAGATAAAAAGGTGTTTGTCTCTCTGGAGGAGCGACTATATGTGACCATGCAGACCGACTCCAGGCTGCTCAGCGGGGCGCTGCTCTGCACGCTGCTGCTGCTGCTCTCCACATCCTCCAGAGTCTCCGGAGACCAGGACCTGGACCCGGAGTCCGACGAGGAGCTGAGTCCCAGAGCCTTGAGGGACTTCTACCCGAAAGGTCCGAACCTGACCAGCGAGAAGCAGCTGGTAAGATCTATCACTCCACTTCTGCATGCATGCATTCACACAGACCATTACATCTGTGCATTTTGCATGTTACTTTGAATTTCAGTTAACATTTTAGGAAATGCATTGAGTCTGTGGCAACCTCAAAATAAACCAAACTCAATTCAGAAATGCATGCATTTACGATTTACTTCTGTTATGTGCATATCTGACATTTTATCTCATCAGTTTGTGTCATTTAAAAAATATATATGCACCTGTTATTTATATTACATACATACACACATATATTACAAACACATTGACGATTAAATCTGTGCATTTTGCATGTTACTTTGAATTTCAGTTAATTTTAGTAAATATGGGCATTAAATCCAGTCTGTAGCAACCTCAAAATAAACCAAACTCAATTCAGAAATACATGCATTTAAGATTTACTTCTGTTATGTGCATATTTGACATTTTATCTCATCATTTGTGTCATTTAAATAGAAAAATATATGCACCTGTTATTTATATTACATATTATCATGTACCATTTAAAAAGTATTTATTTCATGTTTTTTATAATAATTTTGCAGTTTTGTTGCTAAAATAACAAAGTCACATTCATTAAGAACTTTTTTTTAATTTAATTTTTTATTTATTTGTTGTTGTTTTTTATTTGCCTCCTGACAGCTCGGAGATTTATGACTCCACTTCTGCTGCACTGCATGCATTCACACAGACGATTAAAGCTGTGCATTTTGCATATTACTTTGCATTTCAGTTAACATTTTAAATATTAAACAAATATGTGCATTAAATCCAGTCTGTGGCAACCTCAAAATAAACCAAACTCAATTCAGAAATGCATGCATTTAAGATTTACTTCTGTTATGTGCATATTTGACATTTTACCTCATCGATTTGTGTCATTTTAAACAAAATATGCACCTGTTATAGTATTTAATTAAAGTTTGTTTTTTTTGTAATAATTATGCAATTTTGAAATAACAAAGTCACATTCATTAAGAACTTTTTAAAATTTTATTTGTATTTATTTGTTTTTTTATTATTTGTCTCCTGACAGCTCGGAGCTCTCCAAGACGTTCTGGAAAAGCTGCAAGCTAAACGACTGCCTTCATGGGAAAAGAAATTTGGCCAAGTCCCAACGGTATTATTGTGCTTTCTTAAACACATTATATGTATTGATATTATTGGTGTATATTCATGCAGCAGCAGCAGCAGGTAGAAATGACTGAAGTGTTGTTGCCTCTCTCTCTCCCCCAGTGTGATGTTGGTGAGCAGTGCGCAGTGAGGAAAGGAGCTCGGATTGGGAAGATGTGCGACTGTCCTCGGGGAGCTTTCTGCAACTTTTTCCTGCTGAAGTGCTTATGAGCCTCCACGGACCTGAATGTAGCATCGAGATGAGGAGGAAGGAAACATAAAAACAAAAAAAAACTGTCACTCGATTCCTTTGTAATTACTGTCATATTTTTTTATGATACAGCTGAGGAGCAGGTGGGGTGACTGCAAGTTAAAAGAATGATAACTAGAGGGATGTTATGGTGATGGACAGGAGATGAGAACATTATAAAGACCCATATACAGTTAAATATCCAGAACCACTTTAATGTCTGTAGGAAACCACAGGATCGTTGTTGTGATGATGATGTAGTAGGAGCTTCTTATTAATTCACCCACAATTAATGCACAATAAACTGTGAGGACCACATGCACACTGTAAAGTCTTAACAGCAATATTATGGGATTTATTATAGTGATTCTGTCTTTTGAACTTGAACTATTTTGTTTCAGATGAATGTTTGTGTATGAAATCATGATAATAATAATAATAATAAACATCATTATTGTTTTGTAAAGCAGTGGAGTGAGCTCATATTCTGTTTATGGAAACACAGCAGGCTGCAAGAAGGAGCTCAGTCAATATTTTGGACAATGACGTGGAAGTGACTGTGATCTGTGACGTCACACCTCCCTGGGGGGACTGCCTCCATTGTCAATAACAAGGGTGTGGGGGTGGGTGGGTTTAAATTTAAATCCTAATTCAGCTGCAGAGGAAGTAGTTATGAACCAGAGAGTCACATCTGAGCCTCCCAGAGCAGCTCCTGAAATAACCTGCAGCACATGATGTCCAAACTAAAACTAATGAAAACAATCTATATGTGTTTCATGGCACATTATGCAGCCAGACACCCTCTTAATTAAGATTTAATGTCAACTAGGGCTGTCAAAGTCAACGCGAAAATAATGCCTTAACGCAAATTTGTTTTAAAGCCCCTAATTTTTTTTTTTACACATTAATGCAATCGATCTTCCGGAGGTTGTAGCGGGCTCAGTTTTAAAGTTAGATACTAGTATCTGGTATCATATGAAACTAGAAAAACCTGACGAATCAATCGGTACCAACCATGTCATACTAGCTTGTCGGGAAGGAGGTTAAATAATGCTGCAGACTTATGCTAAATTTTGGCGAGGAAAAACTGTCATGGCCATTTTCAAAGGGGTCCCTTGACCTCTGACCTCCAGATGTGTGAATGTAAATGGGTTCTATGGGTACCCACGAGTCTCCCCTTTACAGACATGCCCACTTTATGATAATCACATGCAGTTTGGGACAAGTCATAGTCAAGTCAGCACACTGACACACTGACAGCTGTTGTTGCCTGTTGGGCTGCAGTTTGCCATGTTATGATTGGAGCATATTGTTTTATAGTAAATGCAGTACCTGTGAGGGTTTCTGGACAATATTTGTCATTGTTTTGTGTTGTTAATTGATTTCCAATAATAAATATATACATACATTTACATAAAGCAGCATATTTGTCCACTCCCATGTTGATAAGAGTATTAAATACTTGACAAATCTCCCTTTAAGGTTCATTTTGAACAGATAAAAAATGTGCGATTAATCACATTAACTATGGACAATGATGCAATCAAATATTTTAATCGATTGACAGCCCTAAAAAAAATAGTAATGTAAATTTGTAATTTTGTTGAAGACAGTATTTCAGATGGGAAAACTGAATGTAAACAGGATGTAGTAGGTATATGCATGATGAGGAGTAACATATGTACACAGAAGTGTAAACAGGAATGTAGTATGTCATGTAATGAGAAGTATTAAAATATATATAAACGATTAAAAAAACGTTAAAAAACTTACATAAAGGGTCTGAATACTTCCTCCATCACTTTTGTGCATCCACCCTCTGTCCTCACATTACAGTGAGCTGGTTCTCATGGAGTATAATCATATGTGGTGTACAGACAACCAACACTATAAACTCTTCACAAGTGACAACAAAATACCACAAGACCGGAGTTAATCAAAAAGATTCATCTAATAAACACTCATCATCATCACTGAACATTTACTGATTATTGCCTTATGTTCCCTCAAATAATATCTTTCTGGACTCCTCACTGATGTTTTAGTTGACTTGAGATTTCGGAGTGTTTTTTTGCAGCCTGAGCATCATCATCATCATCATCATCTTCATCATCATCATCGTATTCCACATCACTGAGCTCATCTGGTCTCCACCCGTCCCTCCTCTCTGCTACCTGTCAGCTGTCATCAATAATGCAGAGGAAACAAATACAAAATGTTGACTTCAGTCCATTCGTGCTTGGCTGTGTGTGTGTGTGTGTGTGTGTGTGTGTGTGTGTGTGTGTGTGTGGGGAGGTCAACATGAAGGCAGACTGTAGTTCGTGCTGTCGATCAAACTAATCATAAGTTCTCCTGTTTGTTCTGTGATTTCCTTGAGAAGCTGTCGTCATCATTAATATTTAACTGACAGGTTTGTCCTCTGAGAAGTTTGTCCTTTCACTGAGACGAAGAAATGCTTTCTTAAAGTTTTGTTTTTTTCTTTTCATAATTGGGCACTATTTTCCCATGTTTTTGTGTCTAAGTGAATAATGAGGACTATAATATTTGAAACTGGTCCAGTATTGAGGGAGAACGCTGCAGACGGCAGCCACTAAACAGGCTGTAATGTAATCATCAGTCTTTTTGTTTCAGTCACAGACACAATAACATGCGAAAATAGGGTCCAGATTGAAAAATACCAAACTTACCCGTTAACCTTTTTGCTGTTGATCTGTAAAAAGTTAACTGAAAACACTTTTGTGCTTTTTCCCTTTCCTTTAGTGTGTTCAGCCCAGTCGCACAGCAGTTCGTGAAATAGTCACGAAATTGAATGTATTGATTTGTGTACATAGACACAAATTTCACATTTTTTTCATGATGTACCGGGAAGTACAGAGAGCGGTGAACGCTGCGTAGGGAGGAGGTCAGGCTGGATGGATGGATGGGTCAAGAAACACAAGACTTTCACCAGGAGGCCGGTGTTCGTGTCCCGTGTGAAACCACAAGTCATAGTTGATTTGTCACGTAACTTCCGCACTTAAGTTACAGCACTTTCAGAGTTATTTTAACCCAAACCACAATATTTTCCTAAACCCGACTAAGTAGTTTTATTGCCTAAACCTAACCAAGTTGATCTATTCCTAAACCTAAGTAGTTTTATTTTGAAAAGACTAGAGCGGAAAAAACAAAAACGCACAAAAAAAAACGTTGTTGGAAGTCATGCTGAGTGTCGTGAAAAAAAAGGAAAATTTGTCTCTATTTACACGAATCAAATAGATACAATTTCGTGGCTATTTCACAAACTGCCGTGAGACCGTGTTGGTGTTTAACATAATTTTTGTGCAAAAGTCTGCTGAGTTACGAAGCCCAAAGTCCACACCAAAGGGAGTTACTCTCCCCTACAGAGACACTGCTGCTGAACTGTCTAAAACGCCATGATTGAAGCCCCGCCTTTTCTTCGGTAATGTTGTGATGTTACCAAGTAACACATTTGCATAATACCTGCATAGCGGCTAGTTTGGCATGCCCTCAAACTAAGCTAGTTAGAGTGGAGCTGGAGTGGAGTCTGAAGAGTTTGGTTTGGTTGACCAATCACAACAGAGTGGGCCAGCTGACCAATCAGAGCAGACTTGACTTTTCAGGAAAAAAGCGTTTTTTGAACGTTAAAGAATGTAAACATATTTTAGTAGAAACTTAAAATACAAGCATGTACCTGAAAATAAGCATACTAGATCCTCTTTAACTTCAATCTTGGTCAGATATGCACATTTTAAAATCCGACTGAGGGATTGAAAGCACTTATATAGATTGAGAACACCTCAAACACTCACGGTGACAATAAAACGGTTTATCTTAGTTCCTGAACAGCAATACTTTCTCCAGACAGCGAGGATTTGCTATTGATTCCTCGGGGAATTACCTCCAAGTCCGATGGAGATTGCATGTGAGGATATAAAGGGCTCTTTTTCACACAGACAGACAGTTCAAACCTGCAGCAGTCGCCCGACGGGAGAAACGTTTGTTTGTGTGTGATAATGTGACAGAGAAGTAAAGAATGACGGATAGAGACGGCGACGGAAACACTGAGAAACCAAAAGAGGGATAGAGAGAGGTAGAGAGGTCGAGGGTGATTGAGAGAGTGATGGATGGAGATACAGAGCAGGTGACGAATGATACAGTCTGAAACAGAGATTGCTCTCTGAGAATGACATTGTTGGGTGTAAAACCGCTCAATACACCAGACAATGCTTGAAGCGGTGACGTTGATTTATAACATGTGAACACTAATATGTGAACACATGAACACGGAGGTCTCCCTGACTTTACTTTGCTCTTGTTGTGTGTCAGTACAAACTTCATGTAACGTGATGGCTCTTATCATCACGGCTCAAGAAAGAGGCCGATCAATAAATAAATGTTTATAATGAAGAGAGCTTGTGCATCTTTGTGGCCTTGAGGTTCCATATAAAAACAACGTTTGGGTCTGATTCCAGTTGGCGAACTTTTGTTGAAGGTCATACTTGTCTCTCTATCTGTTACTACGACTACTTCTCTCACTGCTACTTTCGAATAAAGGAAAATGGCTAAATCGTCTTCTTAAATAAAAAAGAGTGTCCAGTCCCCTGTATGGATCCCCCTGTCAAGTGGAACACCTTAAAAAAAACACCAAATGCAGACATGCCCACTTTATGATAATCACAATCAGTTTTGGGGCAAGTCATAGTCAAGTCAGCACACTGACACACTGACAGCTGTTGTTGCCTGTTGGGCTGCAGTTTGCCATGTTATGATTTGAGCATATTCTTTATGCTAAATGCAGTACCTGTGAGGGTTTCTGGACAATATCTGTCATTGTTTTGTTGTTAATTAATGTCCAATAATATATATGTATATAGATATACATACATTTGCATAAAGCAGCTTATTTGTCCACTCCCATGTTGATAAGAGTATTAAATACTTGACAAATCTCCCTTTAAGGTACATTTTGAACAGATAAAAAATGTGAGATTAATTTGCGATTAATCACGATTAAATATTTTAATCCACTGACAGCCCCACTTTAAATATATTTTGCAGCGAATACTTCTGTACTTCTACTTAAGTAATGCAAGACTTTTGATTGCAAAACTTTTACTTGTATTGGAGTAATTTTAGCAATATTTTTTTATTGCTACTTTTACTTAAGTAAAAAGATCTGATTACTTCTTCCACCACTGGCGTTTACACCCAGTGTTACAACTGATGGATTAACAAATTAATACTAAAGGGAACTGCTTCATATAATTCAATAGTGTGGTCAATATCGTGAAAAAGTAAAGGTCAAACAAAACCAGTCCCTACATTTTTTTTCTTTTCTTAAAGGTTAAACAGGCAAAGTCTCTCTCTCTCACACAAAAACAGGCAGTCCAACCTTCAAGTTAAATTTCACATATAAGCACTGCTGTCTCTAGTGGTGAGACCTGAAACAAACCATAAAAACACAGCAAAGTATATTAAATATAAACATGGCACAGGGCAGACTATCAACCTTTACTTTGAGCATGCTTTGAACAATTCACAAATTTCCAGATTACAGAGGATGTTAAAATAAGCATGAGCTCCTCGTCGCAGAGGTGACGTGTCCACCTGCAGGAGCAGTTTATTTTAAGCATCAACCACGTTACAGATGATATCAGTGTTCCGATTGTCTAATGAAGTGAAAGGAATGGCGGTGCAGTCATGTGAATACAGTCCGGTGAACTGTGTGGATGAGGCCGGAGGCATCCTGCTGATAGAAACAACAGCTCAGTATCATCTGTGGGGGGGGGTGGGAGGTCGAGCATGAATGTCACTCAAATCACTGATGATTTATCTATCGGCACTGCTATTTATCAACCGTCTCTAATGAGGAGCTGAGTCATGCTGCTCAGTTGTGTCTCAACTTGCCAATTACTGCTAATGAGAGGATGCATGTGACACAATTCAACATATGGATTCATTATTTTTCCTCTAAGTGTGACGTGAGATCATTATAAAAAGTATTATTGTTTCTAAAAGGCTGATGCACAACAACAAAAAAAATCACCAGAAACTTTTTCTCGGTTAAATTATGTTTATTTAAAAAATATATAGAAACAGGACCACAGGTGTAAAACGTACAGTAACATGGAACAGTGTGGGCACTCACACTTCAATGCAACCCTGTTCACCTTCAACCCAAACTGGAAAAAAAACAAAAAAAATCACACATCACAGCAGCACTTTACCCTCAAACACATCGGAACTGTACACACTGAAGCACACTGTGTTCTGACACCCAGTCATTTCAACATTGTGTGGGTCTCAGTGTTGTTTTAATCAGTGAAGTTAAATAATGAAATGAAATGAAAGCAGTAGCCTTTAGTACTTCTGTGTACAGTAGAACGGGTACTGTAGTTTGCCAAGTATTTAAGATGAAACACAAAGGCTGAAAACTGTAAAGCACACCTCCTTAATTCTCCTTAAATATACTGCATATTGTAATTAAAAAAACTGTCAGTCAACTCTTTGTAGCATTACTCGGGATGCACCGATACTGGATCGGATGTCGGGCCAATACTGACTCAAATAGCTGGATCGGGTATCGGTGACAATGGGGCCGATCTATTTAATTAATTTCTATGTTTGTATACGATATTTACAATACAGAATTTTTAAGTTTTGACCATTCTGTTGCTGCATTTAAAAGGTTCACACTTGAATTGTACCAATTGTACCATGTTTTGTACCATGTTGCTGGTGTATGATTAATTATTTTAATACAATTCAGTACATTTTCTATCTATGTATGTATTTGTCACATTTTGTTTTACAAAGTTAGGAGAGCGATGTTTTAGTCAAGCCTGATCCAGTCACTTCCACACCGTGAGGCTAACAGCTTATTAATGAAACGGTATCGGATCGGTACTCCGTATCAGCCAATACTCAAAGCCTGGGACTGAAAAAGTCGGATCGGCGCATCCATGAGAATTACTTTGATTGCAGTCATTTTTTTAAAGTAAGAAAAATGAGATTTAAACGTGTTAGCCACCAAATAACTTCAGCGAGGTCCTGTCCTGCTCTTTAACAACTAAACTGTGGGTCATTAGAAATGAGAATACAATTCCAACCTGTTACAGAAACAATCCTAAAATGCAAGTGTTAATGGGTACAAATAGAAAAAAAAAAAGTTGATTTCTGACATCCAACAGTCATTAATGTTAAAATATAATAACGATCAAAATAAACAAAAATAAAATCTGGATTTATACTCTAATATTCAGCTATTTTTGAGTTCTTAAAGGAGCAGTGTGTAGGATCTGGAGGTATCTAGCGGAGAGGTGAGGAGATTGCAACCAAACTGAAGCCTCTCACGTGTGCCAAGCGTGTTGGAGAGCTACGGTGGCCGACGTGAAAACGCGAATGGCACTCTAGAGTCAGGGCGTAGAGTGTGTGTGTATGTTGGAAGTGAGTGTTGAAGCAAGAGAGAGAGAGCGGCAGCGACTGGAGTGAGTAACGTTATCGACTCCGGCCCCAGCAGGAAAAGTTAACAGTGTTTGGTTTGTCCGTTCTGGGCTACTGTAGAAACATGGCGGAGCAACATGGCGGACCCCGTGAAGAGGACCCGCTCCCTATGTAGATATAAACGGCTCATTCTAAGGTAACGGGAACACAACGATTCTTATTATCATACACTAAAGAAAACATACGTATCAATATTATATTCCATTTCTGCCTATAGATCCCCCAAAACGCTACACACTGGTCCTTTGAACTGGTATGAACACTAAAGACAAGTCAATCATGTTTAGAAAAAGTTACAGTTACTGTATTAATTTTGTTTATTTTGCATCCTGCCGCCAAAATCTGGACCGTGGCAAAGTGACAGGTCATCAAAACTGTAAAAAGACAAGTTATTGGTTTGTCCATGTGACTTCTGTTTCCGTTGTTAACTGAGCAGTGGGACTCTAAAGAAACCAAAAAGCAACAAAATAAGGTTTAGTTACACGAATGAAATCACCAGAACAAAACCCGTCACGACAGGAACGAACAGCGGGGGAAACTATATACACACACACTACTCCTAATATGATGGCCAGAACTATTTTTGTTGGGACAAATAATCACTTTTATATAATGCAACACATTTTCCTACGATACTAAGGTGGCATTTGTATCCTTACTTTGTTTTAAACTGTTTTGGCTTCCGTTAGTTGAGCTGTTTGACTTTTGAATAATGGCTCAAACTCCACGGACTTTATTACAGTTTGCTGTCTATAAAACTGAAAGCGGTTGTAAATGTAGTCAACAAAGTGTGAGATTCATTCTTGTTGTTTTGGTGATGTATCCCAGATATTTGTCTAATAATTTGCCACCTGTATTATGATACCTAAGTATTGTGGAAAATGCATCGTCAACGATTCCTAAGTTTAGTTATGATGTTCAGCTGCATAACAGTCTGGTCCCGACACGGTCATGATGTCCTTCAGTAGCTCCATGAAGTAGATGTCACTTGTCTTTCCTCCCAACAGGCATCACAGCAGGGCAAACACCACAAATCGTCTGCTGCCTCTAAGAAGAAGCATCTTCCAGCTGCTCGTCCTGAAAGGGGTAGCTGAGTGCAGGAGGAAAGCCCTGATTCCGAGGCTGCTCGTCCAACAACATCAAATCCTCCACATCTTTCCCTTTGAACCTCCGTCTGCAGATCTTTACTGTCACTTTTCGCCCCTGAAAGACTTTTAGGGCCTCTTTGGAAGCCATGGCTTTGGCAGCAGACTCATCGCGTCCGTATCCTGTCCCCAAGTAAACAGTCTGACAGCGAATCTCGCACACGTGGCCTTCTTTTTGTGTGCGACCTGCGGGGAGGCCGGCGATGTCCTTCAGTGGCACATACACACTGATCAGGGTCTCTTTACACGACTCTACGCAGCTACGGAGGATTTCAAAATGATCCAAGTTTGGACCGAAGCCTCCTGCTGACACCAACTTCCAGGCCACGGCCTTGTAGAGGCGGTTGAAGAAGGGCTGGTGCTCGGCTGGAGCCTGAGGAAGAGGTCCTGATTTCCGCGTAGCTGTTCGCCCTGCAGGTCGACCGTCGAGCTCATTAGGTCCGCATTTGGCTCTCTTCACACAGCTGTCAGCATCACCCTCTGCAAATGATGACACAACAGGCAGGACAGTGATGACTGCACAAAGAAACAGAATTTAATGAGCAAACAGACTTCAGTCTCAGGTGTGGGTGTGTGGAGAAAACAAAGCTGTGTTTGGGTAATTACACTGAAACCCTGCTGTAAAAGAAAATATCAGTGAAACATGGAGCTACAGAAAGTTTGTGGGGATGCACAGAGTCCTTCCCACGATCTAACTCATTCATAGTTTGTAAGTAGTCACATCACACATAAAGGCTATTCAAGGTCACCAGTTTTTATAATCCTCTTACCTAATGTGTGTTTAAGGGCGCTTTCACAAGCCATAGTCCGTTTGGCTAGAAGTCCGAATCAGAGTAAAATAAAAATGTTTGGTTCGTCTTCTATTTAGTCGCGACCGGTTTCACAGTGCACAAATAAAAGAGGCCTAAATCAAAAAAAAAAAAATCAGGGGCGTATACGAAGGAGCGAATTTATCTCTTTTGTCTCAAAAACTGCCACTTCTATGCAGGGAATCGTAGACTTTGATATATTGCTGTCAAAGTTTTTTTTCACTTTGACCCGGTACTGATCTACTGTGCACACATATCCCTTCTCCTCCAGTTTATCTGACTTTATAAATGCCACTATTTTTATGGACTTTATTTAGCATATTCTGTTTGTTCTCTTCGGCTCGCACAGACAGCCTTCCTTTTTGGTCTGCTTGGGAACGGTCCGAGACCACCTCTAGCAAGCGGTCTTGGACCGGTTGTTTTGGTCAGCACCAGAGTACGATTACAAATAAACCGCAAACAGCCTTAATTCCCAACAAACTAAAAATGATAAAATAATGGTAGTGTAAACATTGAGTGTCAAATTTCCTATGTGTATTTTGTCTGATGGGTTTTACTTATCTGTTTGTCTATGGTAACAGTATGTCTATTGTATGTGTACTTTTTCTCAAACTGAGCTGTCCATGGATGCAAAATGAATTTCAGTGCAAACTGACAATAAAGTTGTATTGTATCGTATCGCATCGTATCGTATTTCTATGATCATGGTTAATTAAAAAGATTTAAGCCACATCATACAATGCAAAGTAAATACAGTGTGTATTGCATTACCAGTTGTGGTACTCCGCTTTCCTCTGGCCAGGATTCCATCTTTTGTTGTTTTGTGAACTGGGGGATCTGGAACCACTATCCCCTCTCCCATCTCATTGATCTTGTCCATGACGGCGTGTGGATAGCTGAAGGGGTGAAGAGAACAGGGACAAGTTGACTCCTCATCTGTATACCTTTCTAAAAATCTTTGCTTTCTGGAGTTAATCATTCTGCTTTGGTGTCAGTGTGGTCTTTTACCTGCAGCCAAGGAAAACGTGGTTGGCCCAGACCATGGACAGAGAGAGCAGCATGTCCAGACTGCTGCTGGGGACTCCGGGCTCCACTGTGGGGAAAGCCTCCATGTTTCTCAGGATGAACTCTCTCCGAGCCTCCCACTGTTTGTTGCTCTCACAGTAGGTCCTGCAAGTGTCGACCCATTGGGCCAGCTGTGGGTTCTGGTCCAGGTACTCTGAAACGATGTCCTCTTCGCTCCTCTCCCCCGCCATCCCTGCAATAACAAACACAGGATATAAGAAGCATAGAAAACCCACCACATGCTCATATTAGTGATGTGTCGGTCACGAACGAGCCGGTTCAAAGAGCCGGCTCCCATCCGAGAGACATTTTTTCATCAGGTGATGACAGACAAGGATCACATTGTCAAGCAGGGAGGGGCGGGGGTGCGTGGGGCGCTGACGGTCTACAGGTATAGAGACGATGCGTTGCATTGCGATGCTTTGCGTTGTGATGCTTTGCGTTGCGATGCGTTGCGGTGCGGTGCGATGCGATGCAGTGCGGTGTGCTAAGGTGCGTTGCGGTGCCTTGCAGTGCGATGCGATGCGGTGCACGAATAGCAGACAAGATGGGTGACAGTTGGAATCGAAGCATATAAAATTCTGGTATTCTGGAAATTATAAGGTTTAGTACAATTATATTGAATAATTTAAGTGATATATGTGCACACATACTAATCATAGGTCAAAACAGAACTAAATTTGGCTGAATTCTAAAAGGCAGAAGTGGTAAAATGAACAGCCGTTTGGGAGCAGAAAGAACCGGCTCTTCTCTTCTTGCTGAGCTGAGTCAAATGATCTGGATCACTAAACGGAGCCGGACTTCCCATCACTAGCTCATATATAGTTAGTGCAGCTAGCTTGAATCAGGCTAACTAGTCTGATTAAACCCAATAAGTGTTCTAGCTGTGTATCTACCAGTTATTGTTGTTGAACCGCATACAGAGAGTGTGTTGTTGCTAGTAACGTTAGCCTAACTAAGCTAACCAGTTGATGTTTTATTGACTAACTGACTTTAACTGCCGTTAAGTTCAGCTAGCAGAGTAACGTTAGTAACAGCTCTACATGAAGCCTCACTGAGGACTACAACCTGCTACAAAGCTTCAGAATAACCAGAGTATTATGTGTATCAAGTGTTATCCGTAGCTTGTTCAACCTTTATGAAGTATATGTTTAGTAGTAACTACGACATACCAGCTCTCTCTCTCCGTTGCGAGGTGTTGCTATAGCTAGCTACATGACCGACTGATGACGCAAGACTGACGACGATGCCCTTTTTTGCGGAAGTGAACTACATTACCCAGAAGCCCAGTGCCCAGTGCTCACTAGCGCTAACTTTCGTTTATTTATTTGTTTATTTTTGTATTTGTTTACATAAAAACAACAGCAGCGAATGCTTTGCTATTGTTACATTTATTTTTTTATTTTTTCATTTTTTTATTTATTTGTTTTGCACAATTTAAGACTATACAACATTAAAAAAAATGAATAATATACAGAGCAGCAGGAAGAGGCAAAAAAAACACAGCAGCGAATGCTTTGCTATTGTTACATTTATTTTATTTATGTATTTTATTTATTTATTTATTTTTTTACAGGAGCTAACTTTCGTTTATTTTTATTTTTCTATTTTTTATTTGTTTACATAAAAACACAGCAGCGAATGCTTTGCTATTGTTACATTTATTTTATTTATGTATTTTATTTATTTATTTATTTTTTTACAGGAGCTAACTTTCGTTTATTTTTATTTTTTTATTTTGTATTTGTTTACATAAAAACACAGCAGCGAATGCTTTGCTATTGTTACATTTATTTTCATTTTATTATTTATTTGTTTTGCACAATTTAAGACTATACAACATAAAAAAAAAGAATAATATACAGAGCAGGAAGAGGCAAAAAACCCACAGCAGCGAATGCTTTGCTATTGTTACATTTATTTTCTTTCTTTATTTTTTTGTTT
The DNA here is from genome assembly GCF_015220745.1 of Sebastes umbrosus. Classification (NCBI taxonomy): domain Eukaryota; kingdom Metazoa; phylum Chordata; class Actinopteri; order Perciformes; family Sebastidae; genus Sebastes; species Sebastes umbrosus. Next base: position 2,836,586 of record NC_051270.1, on the reverse strand, counting down.
TTTTTGTTTTTCTTTACAGGAGCTAACTTTCGTTTACTTTTTTAAAAAACATTTTTTTTTTTTACATAAAAACAACAGCAGTGAATGCTTTGTTATTGTTACATAGCACCACAATAATAATGATATACACTTTCGTGACATTTTAAAACAAACGATAAGGGGCTGCTGGTTACTGCTTCCATGGTTACTGTATCCCGTACCAGTCTAGTATCCCGTGATGCTTTACGTCGTGACGTAATCAATCTGCGGCAGCTCGGTGTCGCGGCGGTAGTTTGTTTTGTTTTGGTGTCTGAAGGCTGATTGATTGATTGAGCTGCTCTCAGCTGCTCTCAGCTGCGTTTCTAGACGTTAATCAATTAAAGGTTCATTAATATGATTCACGAGCTGCTGCTGGCGTTGAGCGGATACCCGGGGACGATCTTCACCTGGAACAAACGAACCGGTTTACAGGTAAAGCTCTAAAACACCGTGAAGTACAGCTCTGAAACAGAGAAACACAGATAACACGTGTTAGTTAGCTAACATTACATAACGGTGTTTCTTTCTTTAACAGACCGAACACATCGACATGATGTTATGGTCTTTGCTGCTGGATGTTGGTGCTAGCATAAGTTAGCTCAAGGAGAGACTGCTTCAAATTCAGCCATTAGAAGTGATATGTACATTATACTAACTATATATGTCGTTAAACAGTTCAACTGCACTCTTCTCCATTCATCTGCCTCTCACATCAGCTCTCTTCTTCAGATATAGCTAGAAAGCTACAGGCCTTAAGACTGCTGAACTGTTGAGCTCCTGAGCTCATCAGTTGTCACTTTACCTTATTTACATTTATATACTTTACATACTGCTTTACAAACTGTTATATATATATATATATATATATATATATATATATATATATATATATATGTATGTATATATATATACATACATATATATATATATATATATATATATATATATATATATATATATATGTGTATATGTATATATATACATACATATATATATATATATATATATATATATATATATATATATATATATGTGTATGTATATATATATATATATATATATATATATATATATGTGTATGTATATATATATATATATATATATATGTGTATGTATATATATATATATATGTGTATGTATATATATATATATATATATATATATATATATATATATATATATATATATGTATGTATATATATACATACATATATATATGTATGTATGTATATATATATATATATATATGTATGTATATATATATACATACATATATATATGTATGTATGTGTATATATATATATATATATATATATATGTATGTATATATATATACATACATATATATATGTATGTATGTATATATATATACATACATATATATATGTATGTATATATATATATATGTATGTATATATATATACATACATATATATATGTATGTATATATATGTATGTGTATATATATATATTTTTATGTATATGTGTGTGTGTGTGTATATATATATCTATATATAGATATATATAGATATAGATTTATTTATATATATATATATCTAGATATAGATTTATTTATATATATATATATATATATATATATCTATATCTAGATATAGATTTATTTATATATATAGATATATATATCTATATATATATCTATATATATAGATACATCTATATATATAGATATATAGATGTATCTATATATATAGATATATCTATATATATAGATACATCTATATATATAGATGTATCTATATATATATAGATATATATAGATATATATCTCTATCATCTCATTTTGCTTTTACTTTTATATTCCGGTATATATATTTTATGAGCATTGTTGAAGGAACCTGAGACCAAAGATTTTCATTTCCAATGACTGCTTTGCTGGAATTGACAAATGACAAATGAAGAACCTTTTATAGCTCATTTTCTTATTCATAATAACCAGGGCTATATGAAAATGAAGAAACATTTGATGTGAGTAGTTACTTTCATGAATCAAATTAGCCTATAAATGGAGTTACACATATCATTTTTATAGTTCTAAAAGTGGACTTGCACTTTACCATTAACCCGTTTATTTTATAATCTTAACTGTGCTAATTGTTTACTTTTGGCATGTGTAACGTTATATTTGCACCTTACCATTAACCAGTTTACATTTCTGGTTTTGTGTACAGTTGGGTTTTGCACCTTACTGATAATCTTTCTTGTTTATTTGTTTTGTTTTATTTTGTACTTAATATATTTGCACATTTTTCTACTTTGTACTGCAACTGCTGCACAACAATATCCCCCGGGATGACTAAAGCTCTATCTTATCTTATTTTATCTTGCACGTAGATGCACAGTTTAGAGCATCCAGTTCACCTAACTTGCATTTGTTTGGACTGGGGGAGTAAGCGAAGCTGGACGAACATGCAAACTTCACACAAAAGTGAGGTGACAGTGTTAACCACTGCATGACCAAGCTGCACTGTTTACTAAAGCATCATCACCTCTAAATAACTGAGGCAACTATTTAGTGAACTTTCTATAGTCTCTTCCCTGACTTTAGGAGAGACACCACCATAACAACATGCAAGAATGGGCTACAACCTTGCACGATAGCTCATTTTGCTTGCAAAGAACAAGACTGCTGGTATGACGTTTCACAGCAAGGTAGACCAATTGATTCACGCGCAAGCTTCACTAAAACAGTGGTGTAACACTGGCATTCTACAGGGTTAAACTTGACTAGTCTATATGCAGAGGAACAAAACAGCCTTGTGCACCACATTAACCTCCGGATGTTAGAGACCACAGTGTTTCTTTTCGAACATGAACCACTTTGTTCCACCCACAGGTGTCCCAGGAACTGCCCTTCCTTCACCCCAGTGAGACCAGTGTCCTCAACCGGCTCTCCAAACTGGGCTCGGATTACATACGCTTCACAGAGTTCATAGAACAACACACCGGCCATGTGCATCAACAAGTGAGTAAAGTCCCTCGATGCCATATAACAACATTTTAGATATTTAGCTTGTAAAAAAATTAATTGAAAAATGGCAATTTAGAGATGCACCTTTTTATATGGATACTAAATATTCAGCCAATGTAATAAAAAAAAAAAAAATGTCAGTTGTATCTTTACTGTTGATATTTGGCTGCATTTGTATTTTGGTTTCAGGAAGATATACAGATCAGTTTGTTAAAGAGTACCTTACCCATCCCTATCTGAGACAGGGTTTCTGTGTTAATAAAAAGGATGAATCATGCTCCCTGGATTTTTCTCAACCATTTTTCCTTCCTTCCTCTCCAGGAACATCACACGAACCAGCCCAACCAGACCGGACTTCATGGAATCTACTTGCGGGCTTTCTGCACAGGGCTGGACTCTATACTGCAGCCGTACAGACAGGCCCTGCTGGACCTTGAACAAGAGGTTAAACGATGTCACACACAACAAGAATAGATGGTGAAGCATGTGACAGGATGCTCATTTAACTTGTGTTTGTGTTTCAGTTCCTTGGAGATCCACATCTGACAATATCTCATGTGAATTACAAGCTGGATCAGGTAAAGCATTATGAAACTCCTTAAGAGATTTCTTTCTTTGTAAAGATGCTAAATACACTCACAGTGGAAAATCTTTCTACAAACATATTTGTCTAACACTGTTCTTTTTCTTTATTAAGTTCCAGTTGCTGTTTCCGTCTGTGATGGTGGTGGTAGAGTCAATAAAATCACAGAAGGTAAGGATTGTTTATAGAAGTAGTTCACCAGGAAATGTAAATTCAGGGCGGCGTACAGTGCTTCTCATGTTGCACATGATTAAAACGGGATAAATTGGTCAACCGAAAAAAGTTTACTACAGGCCTCCACTTCACCAAAAAACCCCAAAAAATAAAGAATAAATTGTGCAAAGATGTTGGGGTTGTATGTAACCGACCCTGGTTTAAGTGCAAATCAGAACCCTTTATCACCATAGCAGCCGATAAAAACACAAGATACATACAGTATGGATCAAGAGACCAAAGTTATTTGTTAAAAATTGAGAGAAAACAGGATAAAGGATAAAGTGGCTGTTTGACTTCTTAAGAATCACTGGACTAGTAAACAGAATCTGAATGAAAATGGCGCAGTAATGGACTAGTACCAGAAGGTGGCAGCAATGCAACATAAGGGAAGCCAGCTGTAAAACTCCAAAGAAGAAGAAGAAAGAAAACCCAAATTTCTTCTTAGGTGGGAAGCAATGACATGCCATGATGTGTCAGTTACTGATGCTTGATTATTTAGGTTTTGTCATGTCTTTTTGACTATATTCGCTTGAAAGTAGTCGATGGAAACTGACACTGATTTTATCACTTTTGAAATTTGCTAAAACTTGCTCAACAATTTGCAAACATAACCATTGTTTAAGGATGCAGTTCATCTTTGATTAGATTTTATTCAAACTAAATGAACAAAGAGACTGACCGAAACATGACGAAAAAGCAGAGGCAGCACTGTGGGAGCATCTTGAAGAAAGTGACTAGAAAACTAGACTAGGTTTAATCTAGAGTAACAGCTGGGTAACAGAACTGACAGTTAATGTACTTATTGTCTTGTGTGTGTGCTGCCTTAGATCCATGGCTGTCAGATCCTGGAGACGGTGTACAAGCACAGTTGTGGGGGGCTTCCTCCTGTACGCATGGCCTTAGAAAAGTAAGTCAGCTCCCTTTGGGAAAGATTTTAATCCAAGTTTAAAAGTTGTGTATAAATATGTTCTCTTGTAGCAAGTAACCCTGTTTCAATAGATGCTTGGATGAAGGATTTAAAATAATTATTTTACCCCCCGTGACAACGTGGAACTTACTTAGGATCACTATAATGCAAGTCATAAAATCCTCTGTATTATCATCTTATGATTTACCACGTCACACTAAGATACCCTTTTTTGCATGTTTTTGTGTTGTTGTTGTTTTATTCATTGCGCAGGATTCTTGCTGTATGCCATGGTGTGATGTATAAGCAGCTAGCAGCTTGGATGCTGCACGGCTTGCTGCTGGACCAAAGCGAGGAGTTTTTCGTGAAGCAGGGGCCCAGTGCAGGAGGAGCTGCTGCCAACCAGGAGGAGGAGGAGGAGGACCTGGGGCTGGGAGGCTTGAGTGGGAAACAGCTGAGAGAACTACAGGACCTGGTGAGAACTACAGTCAAACACACAGGCCAAGAGATCAGTACGTACAGTATATTTAAACAGAGGTTTGATGATGTGTTTCTGTGTCGTGGTGCAGAGGCTGATCGAAGAGGAGAACATGCTGGCTCCGTCTCTGCAGCAGTTCTCCCTCCGAACAGAGATGCTGCCTTCTTACATTCCCATCAGAGTGGCTGAGAAGATCCTCTTCGTTGGAGAGTCTGTCCAGATGTTTGAAAACCACAACCACAGCCCATCTAGAGCTGGTAGTCTATCTAAGAGAAATCTTGTACTAGCATACTCTAACTTTTGTTTTTATATCTCTAGCCGTGTTTTCATTCACATACTTTTATGCACATTTTGACATTAGAAAAGCTGTATGGAAACAGCAAAATAATTGATAAAACTTCCTCAGTTCTGGAAAAAACTTTCTGTGCTCGAAATTACAGCCATGCGTAGCTATAGCGCCAACTTCTGACAAAAACTACGCTGTAGCCGCTCCAAACCAGTTGATGGAATTGCACCAAATTCACATTTTCTTTTTTTTTTGCAACATTTCGAAAGACAATTGAATGGAAACACGGCTACTAAGAGGATACAACTCATTATTGTTTTGCGTATTTTAGGCTCCATATTGAAGCACCAGGAGGACTTGTTTGCTTCAGAGCTGCACAGACTCAAACAGCAGCCTCTTTTCAGCCTGACGGATTTTGAAAATTTGATTGATCACATCAGGAGCACGGTGGCAGAGGTGAGCTCATATACTACTGCATTCTTTTAATTGTTTTAATCTTTCAAGTAGGGCTGCAACTAATGATCATTTTCATTGTCGATTAACCTGTTGATTATTTTCTCGCTTAATCGATTAGTTGTTTGGTCTGTAAAATGTCAGAAAATGGTCAAAAAAATGTCGATCAGGCCAAAGATGACGTCCTCAAATGTCTTGTTTTGTCCACAACTCAAAGATATTCAGTTTACTGTCATAGAGATGAAAAGAAACCAGAAAATAGTCACATTTAAGAAGCTGGAATCAGATAATTGACTTTTCTTTTCTTAAAAAAAAATACTCAAACCGATTAGGCCATCATCAAAGTAGTTGGTGATTAATTTAATAGTTGACAACTAATCGATTAATCGTTGCAGCTGTACTTTCAACTCAATAACAATCCAGGACAGCTACCATGCTCAATGTGACAAAAATAAATTGTCCCCGACTTGCAGCATCTCTGGACGTTGATGGTGGAGGAGTCGGATCTGCTTGAACAGCTCAAGGTTTGTATTAATCACACTTTGTTCTAGATCATAAATCAGTGCACAGTGAACAGTGTTGACGTTTGTATTTTCTTCCAGATTATTAAAGACTTCTACTTGCTGGGTCGTGGCGAGCTCTACCAGGTTTTTATTGACCTCGCGCAGCACATGCTGAAGACGCCTCCAACGGCCGTCACTGAGCACGGTACATTTTAATTTGCTAACCTGACTTAAGATCTGTGATGTAGTTTTCACCCCAGTCTTTATTGTTCAGTAGTTAAAGCAGTTTTTATTTCACAAGACACGTTTACATTAAAGACTTGTTAAATACTTCTGGTGACAGTTGTCATAAGAAGAACTGGATGCATTTTCATGTGTTTTCTGTCCCACAGATGTAAATGTGGCCTTTCAGCAGGCAGCTCATAAGGTGCTCCTGGACGACGACAACCTCCTGCCTCTGCTGCACCTCACTGTAGACTACCAGGGCAAAGACAGCAAAGGTGAGCTGCTGACCAAAGCTTACTGTACATGTTGATGATGTAACACATCAGACTGAAGGAGAAAAGCACCTGGATGATGTTGTGTTAACAACAGAAATGAAAATAGAAACCTTTTTACTTTAAGATGATGCTCTCCTTTATTTGGTGTTTAGTGCCATCCAGTGGTTTTATGATGAAATTTTGACATTTGGAGATTTCTGCAAGAATTGCATTCTTCTGCGATTAAATGGCGAGCACTTGTGTTGTGTAAACTGCCCAGAAACCCCCTTATTGTCAATCTAGCTAGGAAAGCCATCCATCCTCTGAATGCTCTAGGTCTCTAGTTTGTGGCTGTAAAGTTTCATGAGGCTGTGATTATCCTAGAGGTCAATTTAATGTGGTTATGGTTTGTTTTTTCAGAGGCGACAGGCCCCAGAGACGGAGCCACTCCTCCACAAGACACCTCCCCTCGTGAGGTCCCTCCCACCGGTTGGGCAGCTCTCGGTCTCACCTACAAGGTTCAGTGGCCGCTGCACATCCTCTTCACCCCCGCTATCTTGGAGAAGTGTGTACTCTTTTTGGCTCCCTGTTGTAGCATTTATTCAATTGTCTGTTTATCGTGAGTACAGCTGGTGATCATCCTCTCCTCCTGTTTGTTCCTTCTCTCTGTGGTCAGGTACAACGTTGTGTTCAGGTACCTGCTGAGTGTGCGGCGGGTGCAGTCGCAGCTGCAGCACTGCTGGGCTCTACAGATGCAGAGGAAGCACCTCAAATCCAGCCAGACCGTCGCCGTTAAGTGGAGACTACGCAACCACATGGCGTTCCTGATCGACAACCTGCAGTACTACTTGCAGGTAATACTACAGTGAAAGAGGTCAGATGTATAGATGATGTGTTCGTATGCACATTTCCCATATGCAAACCTGTATTTATAAAAAACGATCGTGTGTTAAGATTGTGTTCATCTTGCACATGTTTTAAACTGTGAGTTCACACGGTCTTCAAGAGCAATCCTCGCCCCAGTTTGAAGATAAATCCCCGTTGATCTTTAAAACATGCAGAATGTTGTTTAACAAACTTTACTTGTTGCTTGTCTCTAGGTGGATGTGCTGGAGTCTCAGTTCTCTCAGCTGCTTCAACAGATCAACTCCACCAGAGACTTTGAGAGCATCCGACTGGCCCACGACCACTTCCTCAGTAACCTGCTCGCCCAGTCCTTCATCCTCCTTAAGCCGGTAGGAATCACTGAGCCAAATTATGTTGGAACCTAAAGTAATACTTCAACCCCAAAATGAACCCAGTGTTACCTTTAGTTCGTGGAGAAAACTTTGCATAAAAAAACTTCTGCATTAACCGTCTCACACTTGCACAGGCGCGCTACTTGTCCGAAGTGTTTTCAATAGTACAGATAGAAAACCCGGCCATGGCGACATGGTAATAAAATGAAAAAAAAAGAAAACAATTATGAATATAAATAAAATAAAATAGATCATAGTATAGTATGTCATTAAGAAAATGTCATAGTTAAGTATGTCTTAAAAAAATGTCATAGTATATCATGTCATATAAAAGTCATAGTATAATATTTCATAAAAATGTCATAGTATTTTATATTCTAAAAGTGCCATAGTATTGTCATTAAATAATGCTATTGTGTAGTATGACATAAAAAAGTCAGTTTACTATGTCGTTAAAAAGTCAAACAAAATGTCACACTATAGTATGTTGTAAAAAATATCATAATATAGTTTGTCTACAAAAAGTCATAGAAAAACAGTCATAGTATGTCATAATATAGCATGTCGTAAAAAATTATACAAATGTCACAGTATAGTATGTCGTGAAAAATATCACAGTATATTGTTTCATAAAAAAGTCATACAAATAATTTCATAGTGTATTATGTCATAAAAAATAGTAGAAAAAAGTCATAGTTTGTAATAAAAAAAATGACATACTATATTATGACGGAAAAAATGTTATAGTATGTCATAAAAAATGTCATTATGTCAAAAATGTCAGTCTATTATGTCATTAAAAAGTCATAGTATAGTATGACAAAAAAAAGTAAAAAAAAAAAAAAAGTCAGTATGTCGAAAAAAGTAAAAAACAAAAAAAAAAAAAAAAAAAGTCAAAGTAGATCGAGAAAAATAAAATAAAAATAAAAAGTCCTAGTATAGCATGTCGAAAAAAGTAAAAAAAAAAAAAAAGTCCTAGTATAGTATGTCGGAAAAAAGTCATGGTATAGTAGGTCGAAAAAAGTAAAAAAAACAAAAAAAATCATAGTATGTTGAAAAAAGAAATAAAATCATGGGTCGAAAAAGTAAAAAAAGAAAGTCTTTATAAAGTCATAGTATAGTATGTCAAAAAAAGTAAAAAAAAAAAAAAAAATCATAGTATGTCGAAATAAGTTAAAAATAAAAAAATAATAGTATGTTGGAAAAAGTGAAAAAAAAAAAGTCATAGGTCGAAAAAAGTCATAGTATAGTATGATGAAAAAAAGTAAAAAAAAAAAAAAAAAAAAGAAGAAGTCACTAAAAAATCATAAAAAAAAAGTAAAAAAAAAAAAAAAAAATCATGGTATGTTGAAAAAGTTAAAAAAAAAGTCATAGGTCGAAAAAAGTAATAAAAAAAGTCTTTTAAAAAGTCATAGAATAGTATGACGAAAAAAAGTTAAAAAAAAAAAGAAGTCACTAAAAAGTCATAAAAAAATTAAAAAAACAAAATCATAGTATGTTGAAAAAGTCATGGTATAGTATGTCGAAAAAAGTCATAGTATAGTAGGTCGAAAAAAGTAAAAAAAACAATAAAAAGTCATAGTATAGTATGTTGAAAAAAGTCATAGTATAGTATGTTGGAAAATAGTCATGGTATAGTAGGTTGAAAAAAGTAAAAAAAAAAAAAAAGTCATAGTATGTTGAAAAAAGAAATAGGTCGAAAAAAGTAAAAAAAAAAAAAAAGTCTTTATAAAGTCATAGTATAGTATGACGAAAAAAAGTTAAAAAAAAAAACGTCATAGTATGTCGAAAAAAGTGAAAAATAAAAAAGTCATAGTATGTTGAAAAAAAAAAAAATCAGGTCGAAAAAAGTAAAAAAAAAAAAAAAAAAAGTCTTTATAAAGTCATAGTATGGCGAAAAAAAGTAAAAAAAAAAAAAAAAGTCATAGTATAATATGTCGAAAAAAGTCATAGTATAGTATGTCGAAAAAAGTCGCTTAAAAGTCCTAGTATAGTATGTCGGAAAAAAGTCATAGTATAGTAGGTCGAAAAAAGTAAAAAATAAAAGTCCTAGTATGTTGAAAAAAGTAAAAAAAAAAGTTAAAAGAAGTCACTAAAAAGTATGTCGGAAAAAAGTCCAAGAAAAACAGTCATAGTATGTCATAAAAAATTTCATAATATAGCATGTCGGAAAAAATTATACAAATGTCACAGTATAGTTATCGTGAAAAATATCATAGTATATTGTTTCATAAAAAAATCATACAAATAATTTCATAGTGTATTATGTCATAAAAATAGTAGAAAAGTCATAGTTTGTAATAAAAAAAATGACGTACGTTATGACAGAAAATTTGTTATAGTATAGTATGTCATAAAAGTCATATTAAAGTCTGTCGGAAAATTTTATGAAAAAAAGTCATAGTAAAGTATGTTGAAAAAAAGTCGTATAGTATGTAGAACATTTTTATGAAAAAAGTCATAGTATAGTTTGTCCTAAAAAGAGAAAAAAAAATTATAATATAGAATGTAAACAAAAAGAAGTCATCGTGTGTCATAAAAAATGTCATAGTATAGAACGTCATAAAAGAATGTCACAAGAAAAAATCATGAGACTGGGAGGTGAAGACTGACTTTGACCTTTTACCACCCAAATCAAATCAGTTCATCTGATTCACTGAGCTAAATTATGATGGAACTTAACTGGCTGTTGAAATTTGTCCATGTCTCAAACTGAGACAGTTTTAATGAAGTCTTAATAAATGCTTCTGTCCTCAGGTATTCCACTGTCTGAACGAGATCCTGGAGCTGTGTCAAACCTTCTGCTCGCTGGTCAGTCAGAATGTGGTGTCACTGGACGAGAGGGGAACTGCTCAGCTGGACATCCTGGTCAAGGTAGCGTCGCTTATCTCCTCATTTGTTTAATGTTGGAACATGGTAAGACATATTTTGTAACACAGACACGTTAAATTTTCAGGGCTTCAGACGGCAGTCCTCCTTGCTGTTTAAAATCCTTTCAAGCGTGAGGAACCATCAGATAAACTCTGATCTGGCTCAGCTGTTACTGCGACTGGACTACAACAAATACTACACCCAGGCTGGAGGCACTCTGGGCAGGTAGGACACAGAATACATTCTTCTCAGCTTAAAAATTAATTTAGTGAACTTCGCACAAAATTCAATACACTCGACTCTCTCGAAACAATTTGTAGAATTAATCGAAAAATTACAAATTTCTTTCTTTTCAGTGTTTAAGAAGAACACAAAGGATTAAGATGTCCATCTAAGCTGCACTCTCACACTGAACAGAAGAAACTCCCATCAGTCCTTTGTCCTAAACAAATAACTGTTCGTCTGGAATGCCTGTTAGAATGATCTTTAAAGGGTTAGGTCACCCAAATTATACAATCATGTTTTCCTCACTCACCTGTAGAGTTATCTAGCCATGCAGACAGTTTTTTTTTTTCAGATATGTGCCTCTGAAACTTGTTTGGTTTGGGTGATCTGACTCTTTGGCTAGTAAGTAAATAGATAAGTCCGGCGACCGCTTTGTGTGTTCCGCAATCTAGCGGCTCCGCCGTTACTGCAGTCGCAAGTTGTACTGACTCTACTCTCTGCTAACCGTGTTAACTGGTGACTTTCGGCCGAAAGCATCCGTGCTTGCTCTTAGTAACTTACATAAATGGTTGGCGATAAGTGTGTATTTAAAATGGATTAAAGTCAAATTGAAGCCTTTTACGAGGACACAGATGCCGTCACTTCGAGCAACCACGACGCATTCGGCTGAGAGTCAGTGAACACGGTTAGCGGACACTTTGTACGTGTTCCGTTTGTGAACTCCTAGACATCGCTTTCAAAAGTAACGTTAACAGCCTGCAATCAAACGTGTGTGTAATGTAGTGAGATGCCACCGCAGTAATGGCGACTTCCGGTATTTCCCCGGATTCATGTATAGCTCACTGTCACTTGTATAAATTGTAAATATGGAAGACCTTGTTGCGTGTACCATTTTCTGTGGAGAAAATAAACTTTGATTGCTTAAAATGAAACAAGGGTCACAATTTATTATCCCATTAAAAACAGACAGGATAAAGTTATATACAGCAGAGGCATGCAACAGAACTAATGCTGAACATTTAACATGGTCGAAGGCATTTTGCACGTGTGGAGTCGGATTATGAGGAAGAGGAGTAGTCGTGGCGATACTGAGGCTTGCTATGGAAACCCAGGCGCTCCCCACGGATGACACTCTGGATGAGCCACTCGGGAGACACCAACGGGACTTCCTGTGATGTCACATTTTTCTCTACCAATGGCGGACAGGCACGGTCTGTCACCACAACATCATACTTGCCAGCAGGAATGTCTACAGATGGAGGGAAGAACAAACTTTCAGTAACAACAAAGTTACAGCATAATATTATCAATCTGGACATCATGTTGTGGATCCTGTACCTGAACCGTCTTTGTCTGCCTGGAACTGTCGAACAGAGGACCCTCCACCCATGGTGATCAGCTGTGCCCAAAACTCCACTGGCTTCTCAAACACCAGAAGGACCCGTAGAGCCTTGAACGGGCTGCAGCGTGGATGCCTAATGAGAGAAAATATATTAAAACAGCAAGTCCACTCTCCTTCAACTGAGGGTGAGCACCTCTACGTCACATTAAATAACCATTAAAAGTCATAGTATAGTATGTCGAAAAAAAGTCATGGTATAGTATGTCGAAAAAGTCGCAGTATAGTATGTCATTAAAAAATCACAATAGAGTATGTTGAAAAAAGTCATTAAAAGGTTATAGTACAGTATGTCGAAAAAAGTCATAGTATGTCGTTAAAAAAAAAAAAAAAAAAAAAGTCACGGTATGTTGAAAAAAGTAAAAAAAAAAGTCTTTAAAACGTCATAGTACAGTATGTCGAAAAAGTAAAAAAAAAAAAGTCACTAAAGTCATAGTATGTCGAAAAAAGTCAGAAGCAAAGTCATAGTATGTCGTAAAAAAAAAAAAAAAGTCGCTAAAAAGTCATAGTATAGTATGTCGGAAAAAGTCATAAGTTTTTTAAAAAAGTCATAGGTCGAAAAAAGTAAAAAAAAAATAAAAATCTTTAAAAAGTCATAGTATAGTATGTTGGAAAAAGTCATAAAAAAAGTTTAAAAAAAAAGTCATAGGTTGAAAAAAGAAAAAAAAAAAAAGTCTTTAAAACGTCATATTATAGTATGTCGAAAAAAGTCAGTATATGTCGGAAAAAAATCATAGTATGTCGAAAAAAAGTCACAGTATAATATGTTGAAAAAAGTAAAAAATTAAAAAAAGTCATAGTATAGTATGACGAAAAAAGTAAAAAAATAAAAAGTTTTTAAAAAGTCATAGTATAGTATGTTGGAAAAAGTCATAAAAAAGTTAAAAAAAAAAAAAGTCATAGGTTGAAAAAAGTTAAAGTCATAGGATAGTATGTCGAAAAAAGTCATTAAAAATTCATAGTATAATATGTCGGAAAAAGTTAAAAAAAAAAAAAGTCGTATGTTAAAAAGTACAAAAAATAAAAAGTCATAGTATGTCAAAAAAAGTAAAAAAAAACACTAAAAAGTCATATATATGTCGGGGAAAAAGTCTAAAAAGTCATAGTATAGTATGACGAAAAAAATGAAAAAAGTCATAGTATGTCGTAAAAAGTCATAGTATAGTATGTCAGAAAAAGTCATAAAAAAGTCAAAAAAAAAGTCATAGTATATGTTGAAAAAAGTCGTAGTATAGTATGTCGTAAAAAGTAAAAAAAAAAAAAAAAAGTCGCTAAAAAGTCATAGTATAGTATGTCGGAAAAAGTCATAAAAAAAGTCTAAAAAAAAAGTCATAGGTCAAAAAAAGTAAAAAAAAAAAAAAGTCAGTATAGTATGTCGGAAAAAGTCATAAAAAAAGTAAAAAAAAAAAAGTCATAGGTTGAAAAAAAAAAAAAAAAAAAGTCAGTATGTTGAAAAAAGAAAAAAAAAAAAAGTCACAGTATGTTGAAAAAAGAAAAGAAAAAAAGTCACAGTATGTTGAAAAAAGTAAAAAAAAAAGGTCATAGGTCGAAAAAAAAAAAAAATTCATAGTATGTTGAAAAAAGTAAAAAAACAAAAAAAACACTAAAGTCATAGTATGTCGGGGAAAAAGTAAAAAAAAAAAAAAAAAAAAACTAAAAAGTCATAGTATAGTATGTCGGGGAAAAAGTCAGAAAAAGTCATAGTATAGTTTGTCGGAAAAAGTAAAAAAAAAAAAAAAAAGTCGCTAAAAAGTCATAGTATAGTATGATGAAAAAAGTAAAAAAAAAAGGTCATAGGTCGAAAAAAAAAAAAAATTCATAGTATGTTGAAAAAAGTAAAAAAACAAAAAAAACACTAAAGTCATAGTATGTCGGGGAAAAAGTAAAAAAAAAAAAAAAAAAAAAACTAAAAAGTCATAGTATAGTATGTCGGGGAAAAAGTCAGAAAAAGTCATAGTATAGTTTGTCGGAAAAAGTAAAAAAAAAAAAAAAGTCGCTAAAAAGTCATAGTATAGTATGATGAAAAAAGTAAAAAAAAAAAAAAAAGTCAGTATGTTGAAAAAAGTAAAAAAAAAAAAAAAGTCTTTAAAAAGTCATAGGTTGAAAAAAGTCTTTAAAAAAAAAAAAAAAAAAGTCTTTAAAAATTCAAAGTATAGTATGTCGAAAAAGTAAAAAAAAAAAAAAAAAATTTAGTATTTTGAAAAAAGTCATAGTATGTGACCCAGGTGGTCATAAGTATGGTGGCCCTGAGCTCAACAATCTGCCAATTCAGAAAACATCTTGTTTTGACAATCTACAGATTGTCAGGGATTTATCTTTCAAAACAATAAATACTAAGCTCTGTGACTTGAATGCGAACACGACCCGAGATACTCTCTACCAAATCATCCAGTGAAACCCAAAGAGCAAAATGGTGAAAGAGGTTGGTCTTACCATTCCACCATGGCCTCATCTGGCCCCACGCCGGCAGGCAGCAGGTAGTTCCTGTAGTTGAGCAGCTTGTTATCTTTGCAGCAGTCTCGTACCCAGAGGTGCGACACACACGGCACGCCGCTGGCCAAACACAGCAAGTACTTCCTTGTACGACAGTGCTGGTCGGCAATGAGCAGGCTCTGGTAAGCTGCCTTACACTGAAGAGGGAACCAAACAAAAGAAAATATAACTTGAGCTCTGCTTTTACATGATATTTATCACCATTCTTGTTGGTCAATAAAGCAGCACTGAGGAATTTACTGCTTAAATCAACTACATTTACCATCAACACTGATTGGACAGCCAAATAAAAAGTGGAGTATTTTCCCTTTTAAGTACGTTAAAATATGACGACACAAGACCACATCTTAGACAATATGCAGCGAGAGCTGTACGAGTGTGAAAACAATAAAATTGGACTAATAACTGATATAACTGGAGTAATACTTGACTTAAAAAAATCATGAAAACATATCAGCAACACTTGACAAAGATGTCTCACATTAGCCGTGTTTCCATTCAACGGTCTAGCAAATTTTAAGCGAACTTTTGAAGTTCCATCCATCAACGGCTTTAGAGCAAATAAACTGGCCTACAGCGTAGTTTAGTCAGAGGTTGGTGCTATAGGCTAGACTTTGACCAATCACAGGTCATTTCATTCAGAGAGCGGTCCTATTGGCCGTGCTCCGGTCATGTGACCAGAACTTGGCGTTCCTTCACCAGATTTCACAATGGCGGCGGCGTCACAAACTTTCTCATTTTACAGCTAAACCGTGCACTACAAGATGATTCTGAGAACATCTGAGGAGAGAAATAGGCATTAACGTAACAGAATATTGATTCATATTTGATCAGCGCTGTCTAGTTTGACCGTTTGGTCAGAGTTCAGAGTGATTGACAGCCGGCTCTCATAGACGGCAGCTGGACAGCAGACCTCAGATCAGCTCTTACTGCTTGTTTTCCTCCGGTCTGTGAAATCTTGCAGATGCCGTTAGGAGCACCGGAGGACACAGAGGAGCATCATTTTTTTCAGGTTACCTGTATGTAACTTTTTTTTTAATCATATTTGCTCCAATCTCGCCTCCTTCAGCTTTAATAGCAAAGGTCGAAATGACCCGGAATAATTGAGGTTTATAAAAATACTGGAGGCAATACTTAGAACAGATTTTTTTAGCCATTAATCCTAATAAACTTTCTTTATTCACAGGAAGTAGTGTAGTTGTGTAGTGTTGGTGTTTTCAGAGCACTCACTTGTTCTTCATTGAAGTCCGGCAGGACGAAGCCTCCACCTGCCTGCAGCTGGGACTCTGTGTACGCTTTGTTATACGGACCTGTCTGCACGTAATCTGTTGAACAAAACAAATCAATAGTTATTGATTAGAGGAAGCTTCAGCAGACTCAGCACGCTGCTGCTGGCGTGCATGATAATCCTCTGATTGTCATCGTCTGCCTCACCGTCCTCGTCATCGCTGGCGTGCTTGTTGGTCAGCCGGTCGATCTCCGACGAGGCGGTGAGCATGAAGGCGAAGCCCATGAAGAGGGTGGTGTTCTGGGGCAGCGGACCGTGAGTCTCCATCACGTCACCGGACTGACCGGGGAGATCGGTGCCGCTGCCGGAGGTGTTACACAAACCGACCCGCTGAGCTGCAGACAGAAACACACACGTGTTAAAGTAGAAAAGACAACAAGCGAAACAGTCGGATTAAATCAGAGTTTGGACTTTAAAACGTCTGTTCATGCAAATTACAAAAAACACATTTTCTCTCTTACCTCCAGAGATATCTGACCCTGCAGAGTGTTTATGATTTATCTGATGATGTTTTGAGATCTAAGATTTCTGAAATAATTTCTATTAATTTGGTCTTTATGTTCTTTTGTTGTTTTTATTTCTGTATGTTTGCACTTTGTAACTAAGTTTAGAAATGTGCTATACAAATAAAGATTATTATTATTATTAAAGCAGCTGACTGTGTTCTTTGGATGATCCAGAGTAACAAGATGTTGCTTTGTTGCTGAACATCAGGACATCATTATGTTTAGGATAATATTACTTATTACTAATTATAAATATAAACACCAAACTGAAAAACAAGGGTAAGGACAACATAAAGAATAGATGTATATCTGTCAGAGGGGTTAACTTGTGGATGGTTGTGACAAGAAATTAAAAATGTGTAGTTGACTTTAAACAACTCTAAACACATTTAAACATAAGGAGGTAAACAGGTATAAAACTCTGGCAAACTTCCATCTTACTTAAGCCAGAAGTTTGTAATTCTCCAAAACAGTTCTAATCTAAAGTCACATAAATGGCTTCAGATTAAAGTTCCTTCTATCAGTGCAGAAGAGCCTGATCCACTACGGTCCTGGTCCACTACGGTCCTGGTCCTGGTCCTGGAACGATCTGCAGGCCGAGCTTAAACTGGAAACCATTATCTCTTTAAATGATTTTAAACATAGAATAAAGGAAGTGGTCAATTAAATATTAAACACATGACCAACATGCTGCCCTGGTAATGCACCGTATAATAATGATGTATGTGTATTTCGTCGTGATTCAGTGTTGTCTTGTTACAGTATGTGTTGGATGCTGCTATCTGACCCCGTCTTGACTATACTCTACGTCTCACTTGTAAAAGAGGTTTTAATCTCAATGTGACTTCCTAGTTAAATAAAGGTTATGAAAAGTATGATTGTTGTGTATGAAACATTTGGAACCCTCTTATTGTTTTGTTTTGTTTTTTGTATAGCCTAAACTAAGTAGTGAGTGAGTTGCCTGTTAGAATATGCTGAGTAAAGAGGGGAGGTTTAATAAGATGAAGCTTCAGCCTACACCTTTTCAGTCAAAACTTTTTTTTTTTTTTCCTATTTTATTTAATATCTTATTGTTACCTATTCTTTATTATGTGCGTTCCTTACAAGAAAATTGTTAATAAGAACCAAAATAAATGACTACTACTACTACTACTGTATGATGGAGAAGTTGACTTTTCCATCCAGACTGGACAAACTGGATTGAATATTCATCGCTACAGGTTTTGAAATTATCTTTTACTTAAGTTGCTATATTGGAAACATTTTTATAATCTCTACTCCTACAGAAGTATAAATGTAGAGTACGGGTTGTGGTACAGAGTAGATACAGGTACATGAGTAAATAAAAAAGGGGGCGAGAATAGAGAACATTTTTCAATCTGTTTTTTCCTTGATTTAATTTAAATGACTGAAAATGTGTGGAAGGATACGTGGAGAGACGTTCTGTCATATGGATGTATAATATCTTGAAATCAGTCCTTATATTTTATTTTTTCATTTATTATTAATTTATTGTTATTTTCCATGTTTAAAAAAAATGTAAGAGACTATAAACTGTTTGGAGGATATTTGGTTTTCTATCTCAATAAAAATAATTTAAAGAATGTCTACATCAAACTGGAGGTAAGTGAGAAGATTTCTGTAATTTGGCTGAACCGACCGTTTAATATAAATATAAATATATACAGTATACACCGTCTGCATTAAAGGAACAGTGTGTAACATTTCAGGGGATCTATTAGCAGATATTAAATATAGAATATTCATAACCAAGGAAAGGGAAAGGGAGGAGTGAGCGGAGGGGTACTCAGTGTAATCTGCAGCCTCACCACTAGATGCCACCAAATCCTACACACTGCACCTTTAATCTCAAAGCAAACACCCCCGTGACTTTACAGAAACACACACTTGATGTTCCCTCCACCGTGAACCAACACCGTGGTTAATACTGTTATTAATTACCAAGTCAGCCTCAGCAGCAGCCGGCAGACAGCAGCAGAGGACGGACAGCGACTGTCCTACATGTCTCAACTATGCTCAGTACAAAACATCACACATTACTGACTCACACAGGAAGAAACATCTGAGACCTGATCACTTCATCAAGTCCGTAGTAAGAGAATTAAAACAGAAAACAAGAGTTTAAAAACGTCTGGCGCTCAAAGCCTCACGGAGGAGGACGATGTTAAAAGCTTAAAAATCATTTATGATAATATAGTTTTTCTAAAAAACATTTAAAAGGTGCCGTTACACCTGTAAAGTTCATACTGACACTGCAGACTAATTAAAACCACAGATGGGAATAATACATTATGTTTAAAATCTAAAACTTAGTTAAGGCTTTGTTGGTGGATAGAATTAAGTAGAAGCTTAAAAACTTAACTTAAAAACGTAAAACATCAATTAAAGATAAGAAAAACCCTGAATTCCTTCTATTAAAAAACACGGGGAGGAAAAACTGAAACCCCGAAATCCAGAAATGAAAAACAAACCCCCGCCCCTCTCTGTTCAGACGCGGTCATGGTTTTGGTGAGCGGGTCATCGTACCGGCTCTGGCGCCCGAGCCCCTGCGGCCTCTTTTGGCCGGCGACCTGGCGTCTTCGGAGGTCATCAGCTTCCTCTTGCCGGAGGGGCCGGGTGTCCGGGGGCTGCCGGAGGACGAGGAGCGGTTGGGAGTGTTCTGGCCCTCGGGGGCTCCTCTGCGCCTCCTCTTCCCCTCCACCAGGTTATCTAAAGGACAATATTAAACAACACTAGTTATTAAAGACAAAGAGCTCTGGAAAGACGGGTTTATGGGAGAATCTGTGATAACAACACACCAGATATTCAAAGCCTCCAAAGAAGATCTCTGTGTTCTTACCGAGGCTGATGTCGGAGGCCTTGGCCAGCGGAGCGGAGGGTTCGTACGGCCCGAGGCTGTGCTGCTCCCTCAGCTTGTTGCCCTGCTCCAGAGAGAGGATGACGGCGTTCCTGTTGTACCACTGCATCTGTCCGTCCCTCTCCACGCTGTAGAACAGATCCTGACCCTCGGTTTTATGACCCCTCACGACACCTGCAGACACACAATGAGAAAGAACATCAGAACTTTTAGATTTAAAATACGTGATGAATGAAGGTGGAAGTCATTATAAAACTCCTCCTCACCTATGCTGAAGTACTCGTCCTCCAGTAGAGCGGTGACCTCCGTCTCCAAGGGGATGGGATCACACAGCAGGATGTCCTTCCCCGACACCTCACACTCGTAGCCGTCGTCGAACCGCAGGCGGAACCTCCCCTCGCCGGCGTCTTTGATGATCCGGCCCGAGTAGAAGTAGCCGTTGGACGACCACTTGGCCACCACGCGCAGGCCGACGAAGCTGCTCCCGGCCGAGTTGGCCTCCTCCGGCGACGACCGGAGGGAGTCGGAGCGGCTGGGAAGCTCGGCGTCTGTGGGGCTGACGGGGAGGCGTGGGGGGAGCATGCGGGTGTAGGGCTCCTCCTCTGAGGAGGAATGCGGCTGGCCATGAGGACCGAGCCTCCGCAGTGAGCCGGGACCCCCTCCCCTTAGAGAGCAGAGCAGAGAGGCTGTTCAGACCGCGATGTAAACGTCTATCCATATCCAGTTTATTTAAAGATGAATACATGACTGGTTACATCCCAGGTAAGGTATAATAACTGGAATGGGTCCTGATTGTCGGCCTTTGCTCCATAATTACTTAACCTTTATGCATCACAAGGGACATTTTGGGCTTTTTATATTTTTGGCTGTGTTAATGCATACAGGAGAGCATGTTGGCAATGATAGGAGTTTTTCAATTTAGGGCTGTCAAAGTAAACGCAATAATAATGCGTTAACCTAAAGAATCCATCGGTACCAACCATCAGTCATACTAGCTTATCACGAACGAGGTTAAATAACGCTCCAAACTTTGGCGAGGAAAAACTGTCATGTCCATTTTCAAAGGAGTCCCTATCATATGAAACTAGAAAAACCTGATGAATCCATCGGTACCAACCATGTCATACTAGCTTGTCAGGAAGGAGGTTAAATAACGCTCCAGACTTATGCTAAATATTGGTGAGGAAAAACTGTCATGTCCATTTTCAAAGGGGTCCCTTGACCTCTGACCTCCAGATATGTGAATGTAAATGGGTTCTATGGGTACCCACGAGTCTCCCCTTTACAGACATGCCCACTTTATGATAATCACATGCAGTTTGGGTCAAGTCATAGTCAAGTCAGCACACTGACACACTGACAGCTGTTGTTGCCTGTTGGGCTGCAGTTTGCCATGTTATGATTTGAGCATATTGTTGTATGCTAAATGCAGTACCTGTGAGGGTTTCTGGACAATATCTGTCATTGTTTTGTGTTGTTAATTGATTTACAATAATAAATATATACATACGTTTGCATAAAGTAGCATATTTGTCCACTCCCATGTTGATAAGAGGATTGAATACTTGACAAATCTCCCTTTAAGGTACATTTTGAACAGATACAAAATGTGTGACTAATTTGCGATTCAATATTTGAATGGATCGACAGCCCTAGTTTGATGCTAACTCAGTCCTCGATACAAGTTTGTGGGGGTTATTTTGCAATAAAAGAATAACACTACATGGTGCAGCTGCACATATAGAACACCGTAGAGTTTTTGATTGACAACACAATAAAAAAAATCATGAAATCTGAATATTTGACTTTAATGCAGACATTAGTTTGTAAAAGATCAGTCAGTTCGTGGATTGACAAAAAATTAATCAACAATTTTGAAATCTGATCATTTGTTCAAGTCGAGAGGATTTTGACGTGTCATTATAAATTAAATATCTTTGGCCTTTTGGTCGGAGGAAACTAATCTGAAGTTGTCACCATGGGGACGGGATCGTTTTCACTAGTTTATGACATTTACAAGACAGAAACGAGGACATGATTAACAGATTAATCACAACTGAAATGAATCATCAGTTGCAGCTCTGAGTGAGACGATCAGCTGTTAGAGGATTAGTGAAAAGAGGAAAGGTAAAGTGTTATCAGAGATCGTGTTCCTGTTGCAGGGCGAGCCTCGGTGAGGACTCACCTGGACATTGAGGAGCGGGACGGGGGTCGTCCCCTCCTAGCCCTTCCTCTGGGGGTCAGCGGGACGAAGGCCCGGGACCCCAGGGTGCTGTAGCTTCTGTTCATTGTGACCACTGACCCCGCCCTGTGACCCCTGTGACCCCTCTGTTGGTGCCCGCCTCCCCTCCTGGGACTGCAGACACACAGAGGGGACGAATGGATCCGGTCAGGTTGCACAGGCACTGATCTGGGGCCACTCTCTAAATCAAACGCACCTCTCTGAGCGGGGCGGCGTCTAGTGACCCCAGATTCATGTCTGTGAGCAACGTGTACCTGAAGCAGGCGGGGATCAGTGAGTCACTGAGAAATTAGGGTGTTAGAAAGTCAAAGAAGGTGAAGAAGTGATACAGGAATCAGCATGCAGCGAGTACAGACAGACGGAGCAGAGACTGAGGAGAAGTAGTGAGCATCTGATGGGCGGCGAGGAGGAAGAGGAGGAGGAGGAGGAGGAGGAGGAGGAAGTACCTGAAGGACACGGTCCCTCGGCCGGGCGGCATGATGAAGTCCGGCCGGGTGAAGCCGCTGCTGCTGGTTCCTCCGGAGCTGTGCTGCATGCTGGAGGCCTTGGACGACAGAGAGCTGATGTCAGCGAGGTCACCGGAGGTCACGGAGCTGCTGCCTGTACGGCACGGAGAGATGTCGCCGTCCAACACCTGGCAGTCCACCACTGGCTCCTCGCTCTCCTGGTGACATCAAAATAAGCAGTCACACTCAAGGTCAAAAAGATATTAAATACATTTCCAAATTGCTACTAAAGTTGTATATTATATCATCTATTCATTTAACTATGAATGACATCACATATTTACAAAGTGTGCAAATGGTCATTGAGGAGGATGTGGTGCGTTTAAAGCTGCACAATATATTGTTTATTTTATCTTCATTACAATGTCAACATTGCGAAAGACTGTGATACTCTGTTTGACTCAGTTGAAAGACAGAATCAGTAGAAAACTGCACTTTAAAATGTATCTATCATTCTTTTACTTGTTTTTATTTTATTGATGTTTCCTCGCTGACAAAATCTCATGAACCCACGTAGACCGGCGGGTCCGTCCTCTCTCCCTACGTGCTTCAGCCTTCCCTTCATCCGGAGGAAATACTCTACCTTGTGCCGACATGTTTACTTCCGCAGGTATTCTGTATCATAGCAACCAGACAGGACCAAAGCGTCTCAGCTGAAAAAACACTTTGGTGGACACGGCCCTTAGTGTTTCTGTCTGCTGCTGAGCACGTAGTGAGCAGCAGCTTTTTAGAGCTTTCTCTCTGAAAGCGACGCTATGAGAGCACTGAGAGTGAACCTGAACAGTTAAGTTGTGGGCCGGACAGATAAACAATGAGCTGAAACTCACTATGAAACTGAACTATCTCTTTATTATTAAGTGTTCACTCTCCAGCTGAAGACAGTCAAAGACCAGAGGAGTGAGACGTCTGTCCGTTACCTCTGTGACTTTGCGTTCCACCTCTTTGCCGTCCTCGTAATACACGTCTGTGATGATTCGTGTGACGGTGGTCCGCACTTCCTGGATGGTGCGCACGTGTCTGCGGTGGGCGGGGGCGGTGGTTCTTCTGAAGGACGGAGACTCTGGTTCACCCTGCGAGACAACAAAACAAGGCAAAAAGAGTGTCAACGGGACAGTGTTCACAGACGTGAGCAGAATTGTCCTTCTTCATCCATAAAGACCTGAAGGTCCCTACCCGGCCAGCTGGGGAGCGCAGCCCCGGAGCATCGAAGCTGGTCTGCTGGGAGACGGTCCGCTGGCGGAGCTGAGACACACAGGACAGAGTCATCAACACCAGCAGGACACGTCTTCAGACTGCACCTCCACAAGCCATGCTAGTGCTTCTTTAACTCTCATTAGTCAAAAACAAAAGGCCATGTATTAAGCACTGAACACAAGTTTAGTTTGTGATGTTTACAATAAGAGACTGACCTTATTGGACGGACTGGCGGTCTGCTGGGGAGCTCTCTGTCTGACGTCGGTCCTGTTCGGGGTCGGCGGTTCTGGAGCTTGAGGCGGTCCTCGCCGATCCTCAGACTGCCCTGCAGGGCCGGGAGGATCCTTCGAGGTCTCCTGCGGCGCTGCCAACAACACTTCCTGCTGTGACGGCTCTGATTGGCTGTTGGGGAGGCTGTTGCATCCCAGCGAGGACGCCGGTGAGCTCCTCTGTGGCGAGGCGAACAGCTCCGCTCTGGAAAGATGTTAGAAATGAGACACTGTGAGACATCTGGAGCGAATACTCCGAATGCAACAAGCATCAGAAATCAAAAGCCTTTAATTAGATAACAGTATGGCCGCTCCTCTGGCACCATCATCAGGACAAACCTTACTGTCTTTATTTGATGATGGTGACAACTACATAACAGAACTATCTAAATAAATGGACTTTTAGTCAAACAGGCTACTGCAGGAAACAAGTGGATTAAATTCAACCGCAGAAGACATTTTATAAAACAACCTCACTTTGTCAAAGCCGGAGGACAAAACTACACCTTACTGCTCCTCGTGTCCCGAGAGAACACGCCAAAAATAACCATCCATCCCACCTCCGGACTCCAGAAGTAGGTCTCTCTCTCTCACACACAGAGTGGTGGCTAAAGTAGGCCTGTTTCTGTCTAATGAAACACATGAAATACAACGGAGGGAAAGCTGTTCTTACTTCCCCTGGTCTAACGGACATGTGAAGCTCCTGCAGGTCAGACGGTTGTAAATAGAATGAACGTCCTTACAGCATCTTTTAGATCAGGTGGTCACCAAACTCAGAGTTGTTCCAACTCCTACACGCAATGCCGTTAAAAATCTAGACTCGCAACGCGAACAAAAAGTGGGACAACACTGTAAATGGCTTTTCCCCCTGGTATCCTTCATGTCTGATATATATTGCATTCAGTCCAGCGGTACACATACACACACATTGGGTGCTAAAAAGGACTTGCAGCATTCAAATGAGAAACTGCAAAGGAAAGCATTAGGAACTGGAACTTTGTCTGCTTGTATTGTTTGTGTTTATTGTTGTAACAGTGGTTATGCTGCCCTCTTGGACCAAGTCACTCTTGAAATAGAGATTTTAATCTCAATAACACTTTTAGATAGATGGATAGATGGATAGATAGATAAATAAATAAATAAATAGATAGATAAATAAATAGATAAATAAATAAATAAATAAATACACAGATAAATAAATAAATAGATAAATAAATAGACAAATAAATAAATAAATACATAGATAAATATATAAATAGATAGATAAATAAATAAATAAATAGATAAAATAAATAAATAAATAAATGGGCTGTCAAAGTTAACGCGATAATAATGTGTGAACACAAATTTGTTTTAACGCCACTTATTACTTCAACGCATTAACGCAACATGATTTTTAGGTTGTAGCTCAGTTTTAAAGCTAGAGTGAAGATTTGAGCATGTGTTTTATGCTAAATGAAGTACCTGTGAGGGTTTCTGGACAATATCTGTCATTGTTTTGTGTTGTTAATTGATTTGCAATAATAAATATATACATACATTTGCATAAAGCAGCACATTATTTGCCCACTCCCATGTTGATAAGAGTATTAAATACTTGACAAATCTCCCTTTATGGTCCATTTTGAACAGATCAAAAACGTGCGATTGATTTGCAATTAATTAATAAAATGTATGACATTAAAACAGTGAGTGACAGTGTGCGTACCTGACAGGTGTGGTGTTGCCTCCAGTCTGGCTGTCCT
This sequence comes from Sebastes umbrosus, assembly GCF_015220745.1. Lineage (NCBI taxonomy): Eukaryota > Metazoa > Chordata > Actinopteri > Perciformes > Sebastidae > Sebastes > Sebastes umbrosus. Next base: position 2,810,820 of record NC_051270.1, on the reverse strand, counting down.
CCTTTGAGTCCTGCTGTCTGTGCACCTGTCTGACTCGACTGAACACTGACGGGCTGCTGGGACATGAATCATCACTGTTACACTCCTATTTCTACAAACCAGCACGAAACCCTCTAAATAACTCTCTGATGTAGCAGAGTGAACTCATGAGCCAGAGGTCAAAGAGGTCACAGAAACATGACGGTGCATTAAGCAGCTAACGGGGTCCACAGACGTCCTCCACCAAAGATCATGTTAAGAGTCATTTCTGCACCGCTGCTGTTATGGTAACATAACGTTACACCAGCTAACGTTGTTATTCAGCTGATTTATATTTTCTGTTTACTTAAACGGCCATGTTTGAGTGAGAAAATGCCTTAAACTAAAGTCACAGTCTGTAACTGATGCAAAAATACATTTGCCAGTGATTATCTTAACTGCATATATTACTCCAGTGATGAAATAAATCCATGTCATAACCATTTTAAGTTTTAAGTCAAGTACTGATTCTCCAGTTCAGGGAAAGGGTTGCTGCGACATACAGTTATTAAATTAATCTGTGTCACAGCAAGCCTTTTGAATTTGAGGTCCAGTATTTTTCTGATCAGGCATCTGACAAATAGGGTCTATTATCTCCTTACATTTGTTTGTTTTTAATGATAATTGAATAAAATATTGAAATATTAATCAGACAAGTTTTTTATATTTATTTTGGGTAAATTAATTGTTATATTAATTGGGAATTAAAAAAAATATATTTTTAGAATAGTTGATAAATTAGTCGTTAGATTAATCTAAAAAAAAAAAAATCGTTAGATTAATCAATAACAAAAATCATTAGATTAATCAATAAAAAAACATTAGATTAATCAATAAAAAAAATATCGTTAGGTTAATCAATAAAAAAAATCTGTAGATTAATCAATAAAAAAAAAAATCGCTAGATTAATCAATTCAAAAATTATCGTTACTTTAATCAACAAAAAAAATCATTAGATTAATCAATAAAAAAATCATTAGATTAATCAATAAAAATATGATCGTTAGATTAATCAATAAAAAAAATCTGTAGATTAATCAATAAAAAAATCATTAGATTAATCAATAAAAATATGGTCGTTAGATTAATCAATAAAAATATGATCGTTAGATTAATCCATAAAAACATAATCATTAGACTAATCGATCGTTAGGTGAAGCCCTGGAAGCGACGCTGTCGAGGCTGAAGAACGACCTTCAGCTGCCTTTCATCCCCAGACACTGAATGGACGCAGTAACACACTTATGAAAGAAGTCAGGTAATGTGGATGAGGAGAGAATGCCAGGTTACCTGGTTACGGCCTTGGCAACAGTGGTAACCTTGACAACAGATCCATCCTCTTCTGATAGCGCTGGCTCTGGGGGATAGAAATCAGAGATGTATTAGTGATGAGTGCGTCCAGCTTCACCACCAGAAGGCTGCCAGGTTGAGAACATGAAGTGTTGAGCAGCTCTCACTCTGCAGGCTGAAGCGCTCCGAGCTGCCCTCCTCAACAGGCGTCACCAGCTTCATCCTCAAACTCAGCTTCCCGTCTCCCTTTTCCGTAGTGTCGTCCCCGCTTTCCCCCGCTACGATGTCACTGGCTGCCATCGCCCCGTCTGCAGACACATCACCCGCCACGCCCGACTTCTCAGAAAAGGAAGTGATCTCTGGAGAAACAACATGAAGAAGCTCGGCATCAGATCACGTTATGCTACCTGACATTTAGCGGACAAGTTTGTCCGGCGCCGGAACCCACCGATGGGAGTGCTGTGTCTCAGCGTCTGCTTCAGCTGGCTGATCAGAGGGGGCGTGGCTCCGACAACAGGACCAATCAGCTCCCCTTCTTTAGGAAGTGTGAAGTGGAAGGAAATCTCTGTAGTAGAAAAGCATCAATCATATGACAACAAAAGCGAGACGTGTTGATCAAATGTCTTGACCCATAATGTAGTAAAACTATGGAACTGTTCATTTTTACACACAAGTAGATTTGATGTGTGTGAGAGAGAGATGGAGCAAAACTTAAAGCAACCAGACTCCATTGACAAAAATGAGAACACAGAACACAGGAGTTGCTGGTCTACCGCTGTCTCGATCGATTAGTGTGTTTGTGTTATTGTGTGACTTTGGTGAATCCAAACTAACCAAAGTCACACAATAACACAAACTAACTGATCCAGGCAGCAGTAACTGAGTGATGGATATCACACGTTGCTGACATACAGTATATCTGAGCCCAGCTTACCTCCCGAGCTGTCGCTCAGACTCTTGTCTTTGAGCCCCTCTGGTTCAGGCCCCGCCCTCTCGGTCTGGGAGAGCCTATCAGGAGCCGCGTGCACCTTCTTCGCCTGAGCCTGGGACCCGTGGCCGTTAGTGGAGACGGACACTTTGCCTCTGATTGGCTGGGAGCTTTTGACCTTTGACTGCGGCGTCACGTCTTTCTGAGGAACCTGGGAGTCTCTCTCGCTGTCTGACACAACGATGACACTGTCGTCTCCTCGGTCCTCACTGTCCTCCTCCTCCTCCTCCATGGGCTCCGGAGACACCAGCTGGCTCTGAGAGAGGACCAGAGCCATTCCTGAGGCCCCGCCTCCCGCTGTGCTCTCCCCTTCCTCCTCCATCACCTCCTCCTCTTCTTCTACGTCACCCTGCTGACGCTGATCCGTCACGTCTCTGACCGTCTGACTGTTACCAACCGTTCCACGCTGCTGTGATGATGATTTAACGGACGGACTCTTCGCACTTCCTCCTTCCTTCCTCACGTCCATAGACTTCTTCATCACATCCACAGCAGACGTCTGAGAGATCATCGACTGCGAGGGCACGCTGCAGGGCGTTGTGTCCGCGGGGGGAGTGTCCTGCACACAGCTGTTAACAGTCACATCAGAGGGCTCAAACTTTGGTTGCGAGCAGGACACCCCGTCAGCAGAGCTCGCCTCTTTGCCGCCACTCTTTACATTCACATGTTGTACATTCAAAGAAGTCTTTTTGTGCACTTCAGACTTTTGCGACAGACCAGACGGCTCCTTCTTTTCACATTCGCTGCGATGTTTTGTTGGTTCAGTAGAGGTGGAAGCTTTAGAACTGGAGGCGGTTTGTGACTCTGAGGGGACGCCATTGCTCTCGCTCTTCTGGTGCGACACCACAGAGTCGCTGGTGTCGACGCCGGTCGGCTCTTCCAGGTCCTCGATCTGCGTGGCCTGGCTGTCCTCCTCGACGTGCTGAGCTGAGCTGCAGCTCTGCGTGTTCACAGAGAGCTGCAAAGGCAAAGTGAAAGGAGCTGACTCCGGGCGTTGAGACGGCGTCTCACGAGGCAACGATACCGCTGTCTTCTTATCTGACTGCTGCGGGGCGTCCTGGCTCTGCGTCGGGACAAACACATCCTGAGAAAACAGAAAAAACATGGATTATTATCATCTAGGGCTGAAACTAAAGGTTATTTCATCAGCAATTCACCTGCTGCACCTACAATGAACTGATTGTGGCGTGCAGTGAGCTGCAGCCCTGAAACAAATGATTAAAATGAAAAAATGAAGTACATACATGAGAGAACTCTGGCTGGGAGGGTAAAGAGAGCGTTCGCTCCAACACAAAACCAGGGGAATTCTGGGAGACGGGAGTGGAGGCAGATGGGCGTGGCTTAGAGGCCGCCTCCGTTTCCATCGGCTCCTCCTCCTTTTCTCCCGCTCGCTCTTCTGGAGGCAGCGAAGTATCCATCGGTTCATCAGCACCTGATGGAGATAACTCATATTAGCTCCGTTCACCAGCTGACTCTCCATTTAAATTCAGTCATCAGAGAAGGTTAAAGCATTCACCGTGTTCATTCTCTGGTCCGGTCGGTGAGCTGGGAACTATTAGAGGAGTGTGGGTGAAGTCTGGGGTCGGGGCAACGTAGTCAACAGAGCTCCTAGAAAGAAAGAGGCAGAGAGAACATCAGGTCATTTTCTACGTTGTGTGTTGGATAGAAGAACTGAATATGAGAGTGTTCTGGTGACTTACTGGGACAGACTTTCCTGCACCAGCGTTCCCTGTCCAGACAGATGCAGTAGTCGCAGGCTTTGGGCCGGTGTCGGGGTGGGGTGACCCTGCTGCTCCGGCTCAGACACGGTGCTGTCCACTGCAGCGCCTGACAGGAGCACAAAGGTAAATATATTAGGGCTGTCAAAGTTAACACAATAATAACGCGTTAATGCTAATTTCTTTAACACAGCAGCCCTATCAAATCAACACCCAAGTATCGTACAAATTGCGCCACATATGTAGACATGTACCTGTCTTGTCAGCATCGAACATGTCCTCCTGTGAGGACAGGATCTCACAGTCCTGCTCATCAGAGGCCTGGAGGCCCTCTGAGTGCAGCAGAGCCTGGATGCCCAGCTGCCTCCCCGTCTGACCCGAAGACTCCAGAGAGCTGCTGGAGCTCACCTCAGATCTGGAGAGGGAAAGAAAAAAGAGACGCTGCTCATCCCAGACCTGTCTGTGCACCGCTAATGGATGCAGGATTTAAAGACCACATGGAGCCATCGTACCTCACTGCTTTGTTGTCCTGACTCTGTGAAGTCCTGCAGCTCATGTTCTGCTCTGCTGGTGATGGACAGAAGGGAGAAGTTAGATTGACTCTTTAAACTGTTTGATGTCAGCATGAATGCTCTGATCAAGTACTAAATAATGAACTATTACACCCGGCTTACATTCACTTATTACTGCTCTAACCCACACACACAGTCCACTGGAGCAGGTAGAAATGTGATGCCTCAACAATCAACGTTTTAACCCTCTTCATACTTCATCTATGCATCTTGAGCTGATTAAATAGTTAAACAGTTAGTTAGAACATACAGTACATCACCGGTTGTTTTTGGGGGCAATTGTTTGGATGATTTTGTCATTTTATTTAGCTGATTTAATGGTCTGCCGCTGAGGAACGAGTGAGAGCCGCTGCTCAGCGGGCAGCTGGCACAGCGCTAAAATAAAGTGCACAGCGGGGGGAAAACAGCATGAGGAGCCGGCATGTTTTCACATCTAACTCTGTGAATTAAGGATTTATTTTGGCCGGTTGGAAAACGTCAACATGTCGCCCAACCCCAGTGTAAATGTATAAATCACAGCATCTATAAATAGAAGTCTTGATACCTAATTTGGAGCGTCTCTCGCTGTCTGGCTGAGGTACGACGTCGTCTTCTTCCTCCTGACTGTTCACCGCTTCACCGCGCAGATCCTGACTCTGAGAAAGCTCCAGAAACCCAAACTGAGAGGCTCCTTCTGAAACACACACACACACATGTCAGTAACACAGGCGGTACTATTTAACTGTATACTGGACGTGGATGTTGGAGCTCCTACCCTCAGACTGAATGCAGTGTGTGGTTGAATCAGCTCCAGCATCCATATCAGTGTCCTCTGCTGCT